>NC_037674.1:12002753-12164028 GCF_003255815.1 Theropithecus gelada
ATACCCTGACACAAACAATTCCTTAATCCTCCATGTGAACCATGCATTCTCAAAGGGGGTGAGATTGTGTAAGCAGATATGCAGCATATCTGTGGCATTAAAATTTCTTGTGGGGAGCAATTTAAGAAAAAATAAGAAGTCTCCTGAGGTGGGCCCTAATGAATTAAAAAAAAAAAAAAGTAAGATTAAGAAACATCTGTGTAGACTAAATAAGGGCCACATAAATGCGAGCTTGAAATCTGAAACCTTGTAGCCTCACCACCAATAATAAACTTGTGAGATTTCTTTCTTGTCTTCTTGGGGGTGACCACATGATGAGCCTCAATCTTCTTCCATGTGAAAGCCCCCAGATATTTAAAGACAATAATAAGAAAATATTGACAGCTTTTTAATGTGGCATGATTTAAAATTTCAGCATCCTGATCAATCTCTTGTCATCTGTTGACAACGCGACATTTAATCAAGTGCCCAATGATGGATACACAATATGAGTTCTCTCCATTCCACAATATGAGGGAGAGGAAGGCAAGTGGACTGGAAAAAAAATAAGAGAAGGCATTAATGGAGAAGGTAAACATTGAACCGGGCCTCAAAGTTTTAGCCGAAGGAAAGACAGGAAAAAAACATTCCAGATTTGGCAGATGTGTGTGTGAGTGTGGAGAAGAATTAAGTATATTCACGACATTAACCAGGTGCCTCATCAATGTTTCTTGAATGTGTGTTTGTTGGATAAGGGTTGATGGCATGTAGTGGCTATAAGGCTGCAAGTTGCCTGAGACAAGGTTCCGATCAGTCTGAACACTCATGCTTTGGAGACACCTTCCTCTTGTCCTTACATAATACTTTTATATTTGATAGCTCTAGTTCAAGTTATTTCTTACATCATTATGTGCTAGTTAGAGAAGAATTTAATTTGTCCCTATTGGATTCCCTAATGTTAAAAGATATTTCTTATTCAGATTGTCAAATGGGATCAAACTGCTTTAGATTTCACTTTTATACAGTAGGAGAGCCAGTGGGCTAGTGCTTAGATTTCTTGAGGAGTAGTTCCAACTGCAAGGGCATATAGAAATTGTGCAGGAAAGACCCTGGCAGGTCAACCCCTGTGGAGATGTAGCTTGGAACCTTAATGACCGTGATATCCCAAGGCCTTAAACCAGCATTGGAAGAAAAGAAGAAATACTAATTGGTATTTAGGCTTTGCTGTCTTGGAGCTCAGCCCCTGGAGCAGCCACATGAAGAGGCAAAGCTCCGGGCGTACCTTGGGACTATTGCCAGCAGCACTTTCCATATCCATCCAGCTGTTCCATTGCAGAAGCTCTTTGTGTGTGTGTGTTTTAAGTGGGGAGAGAACTAGGCTCTCACACCACAGCTCTGACTGTGTATGAATTTTCCTCCTCATCTTTATCCCTATGTCTGTCCTTCCTTCACACATCCTTCCTTCTCTCTGACTGCTGCCATCCAGTACACAGTCAGTCCATACTAGTTCCCCTATCCTGCTTAAACCTATTTGAGATCTTAGATTAGGGATCCCAACTACATACGGCCTTGTTTTTGTTTTAGTTCAAGTGCAGCCTAATCAAAAGGCATTCTTTGCAGTAGGCAGGACTTTCAGGGTCTTGAGAGCACAGATGATTCATCTGCTTGTTTGCCTCAGTTTCTTCTAGAAATAGCTGACTACTTCTCTGACTTTATGCTAAGGAAAGCAAGAGCTATAAAAATGGATGTGATATTAGTTATTCTTGGGAAAGTCTTCACTTGCCTGGTTGCTAATGCTTGAAATGCCCTTAGCTGGGGGAAAATTCTTCTACTATGTGGTTATTTATAGACAATACTTAAATAACAAACCTTCCAAGAGTGACAACACATTCATCTAATACACACAGAAGTAGAAAGAGCTTCTACCTACTTCTTTCTGAAGTCCAGTTTTAGTAGTGGATTGTGCACTGAGTGCCACAAAAGAGTGTGTATATGTGTATGGACTGGGGTGGGGGAGTGGGTATGTAAGATGGGAGAATCAGTCTGGCATTGGCAAATTTTGCCTGTTGAATAGATTGACTTCTGGCTGTATCTCAAGATTATGGCAGTATATACTTGAAAAGAACAGTGCCCTGACTTTATAAACATCACAGAAGTCAGCTGTAACATCATCCCAAATCTCAAATAGCCCAAGTACATAACAGTGTGTTTATTTTATTTCATCTTCACAACAGGCCTGCAAGGTAAGCACCAATGTTACTCTCTTTTACAAACAAGGATACTGAGAGGTGTCAACATTAACTTGTTAAGATAATGTGACTAGTAGGTGGAAGAGCCAGGCCTCAAACCAATCTGTCTGATTGTAGAGTCTGCTCATAACCACTTATCCTTACTGCCTCTCTGTTTGAAAGTGTTAATCTGCATGTCTTTCCTAGTTTTCCTTTTTTGAGGAAGACATATTTTTCTTCTTTTGAGGAAGATGTAAATAAAAATAGTGGTCCTGTTATATGACTTTCAAGTCTAGATCATAAGAGGCCATAAACTTCTGCATCATTATCTTGGGATGCTTGCTCTTGGAACCCACCAACCTTTTCAAGGAGAAGCCCAAACAGACCTTAGAGAAGTCTTACTTCTGTAAGTCTTGTGTCAGGAAGCCAGGGCCCCTCACCCACATGGCAGACATGCAAGTGAGCCGCCACCAAAGTGAATCCTTCAGCACCCAGGTGATGCACCCCAGTGGAGACCACAGGAAGAGCAAGTTGTCTCCACTGAGCCAAAGCCAAATTGCAAAATAATGAGCACATTGGGAAATTGTTTAAAGCACTCTTCCCCCAAAACGGAGGGTTATATTTGAGAATCTAATAGAACTGATTCTCACATCCACAGATACAAGTTGTCTTCTTTCCCAAACTTGATGATTAGCACAGTGCTTTGGTCTGAAACATCATGGCAGCTGTTGGAGGAATCAGGATAATAATGTATTTTGTAGCCACCGATGACCATTCTCCCTTTCCCCTGGCCTCCCAGATGCCATAACAGTAGGGAGGTCCTTAGCAGTAGTTTAGGTGATTCCACTCCCCATCCTCTCCATATGCCTGTCACCTGCCCTTCTCTCTATTGTTTGGGAGTCCAACTTCTTAGAAGGATCTTTTTAAATATAGTTTTATAACTCTGGCTCCAAAAAAAGTTAACAAACAAAAAAGTAAATAAGTATTCCCCTGAACTTATTACTAAAGGGCCTTCAAAAATTTCAACGACATGGCAGAGTGAGCTTTTGTTGATGGGCCCCTATTTCCGTGAAAAAGATAGAAATGATAGATAAAATTTTAAAAACTTTAAAAATGTGTGACCAAGTATAAACAAAAGTAAAATTGGGTATCAGAAATGGAGAAAGAACCTGTATTCAGAATGATCTACAGAAATTGCTAACTTCAGATATAGACACGAGGGGCTGGGCTTGGGTTTTGAACTCACCAGAGGGACAGATACGCAACTAAGAGCTGTAATTGAGCTTCCATGTAGAGCTCAAACCATACAAAAAGGACTAGAAAAACTCTGCTTTCTTGGAGAAAATGGCAAGGAAGCTTGCTTAATGGATATGGCCTTGGGTTGTGGAGTATTGAGAGAAGAAATAGAAATTAGAAATAAGTCAGCACTATTTGTGGGTTTGGGTCCAAATTTATGCTCTTGTTTACTGCAGAAAGGCCAAGCAAAGAAATTAACAATAAAACTGGTCTTTGCAAAACTAAACATGAAACTACATTGTCATGGTTAATTCTACAGTGCAGGTCAAACAATTTTTGCTGAAAATTAGCTCTCAGTGAAAATTCACAAGCCAATGGAGGAACCCAGTTACCATGGAGAAGTGGACAGAGAGAGAAAGAAAGAAAAATAGAATACCATGAACTGGAGATAAGGAAATGACACCGTAAACTATAAGACAAAGTATATAAAGTATAAAATAAATCTAAACATTTTATATATTTGCATATAAACAGTAAATAAAAATAACTGAATAAATAAAAGTATAGAATTTTGTAAGAAAGCAGATTTTTAAGAAATAAGATGTAGAAATGAAATAATAGTCATTGAGAAGCTCATTAGCTGAGTGATGTATTAGACAAAAAGATTAGGAGAAAATTAGAAGAATTAGATTACAAGAACATTTAGTGAATTCCAGGGTAACTCTAAGGAAAGCATGCTGAATATGATACAAGGATGAAGAGAGGGGAAATACAAACACTTTATGAGAGTAGGAGACATAGAGGACAGAATAAGATCTTCTAACAAATGTCTAATATGAGTTTCAGAGGAGAGAATAGAGGACAAAGCTATAATGACTCAGAATTTTTCAAATTGGTTAAAGGCATATATTCTTAGCTTCATGAAACGACTAATTCTAAGCAGACTAAATATAAATAGCCACATCTAGGCACACAGTGATGAAACCATTGAATGTCAAATAAAATATTAAAAGTAATCAGAGATAAAAAGACAAATTATATATATAGGGATTAGTTTTAGACTGACATTAGAGTTCTTTTAAGTAACAATAGATCCCAAGAGACAGTAGAATCTCCAGAGTTGAATTAAAATGACCCTTAGCCTATAATTGTATACTATGTTTTATTATTATTCAAGAGTGAGAACTAAGTACAGTTATTTTCACGTAAGGCAAAGCTAAAACATTTTTACTGCTTAGGGATTTCAGATGAAAAAAACTAATAAATGAGATGCAAGGATATTGAACCCAAAAGCAGAGAATGGGATTCAAGAAGCATTGCTGAAAAAGGAAATAGGGCAAACGTGTTGATAAATTTAAATAAACATTGAGTGTTTAAAAAAATGGAAATCAACTCTGAGAGTTCTCCAGAGAAACAGAACCAATAAGAGGGGTGGGTGGGGGTGTGTGTGCGTGTGTGATTTATACAATTATAGAGTCTAATAAGCCTCAAGAGTTAGAGTTAGCAAGCTGGAGACTCAGGAGAGCTGATAGTGTAGTCCCAATCCCAGGCTAAAGGCCTGAGAATTAGAAGTGCCATTGGTTGTAGTTCCAGTCTGGAGGCCAGCAGGCTTGTGACCCAGGAAGAGCCACGGTTTCAGTTAGAGTTCACAGTCAGGAAACAAATTAATGTTTCAGCTCAAAGGCAGAAAGAATTCTCTCTTATCCATCCTTTTTGTTCTAGTCAGTCCTTCAGTGGATTGCATGAGGCCCACCCACATTAGGGAGGGCAATTTGTTTTTACATTCAAATTTTAATGTCATCCAGAAACACCCTCACAGATGCACCCAAAATGATGTTTGGGCCGGGCAAGGCTGCACATACCTGTAATTTCAGCACTTTGGGAAGCCAAGGCAGGTGGATTGCTTGAGCCCAAAAGTTCAAGACCTCATGAGAAACCCTGTCTCTCCAAAAAAAAAAAAAACAACAACAACAAAAATTAGCTGGGTGTGGTGGCATGCACTTGTAGTCCCAGCTACCAGGGAGACTGAGGTGGGAGGATATATTGAGCCCGGAAGGTTGAGGCTGCAGTAAGTTGAGGTTACACCACTGCACTCCATCCTGGGCAACAGAGCAAGACCCTGCCAAAAAAAAAAAAAAAAAAGAAAAGAAAAGAATAATGTTTGACCAAATATCTGGGTACCCCGTTGCCCAGTCAAGTTGACACATAAAATTTAACATCATAGAGACTAATTGGGAAATTGTATTACAAACAAGATTGTTGAACAAAAATAATAGACACAATAACATGGAGGCTGATAGAATCGTGTAAAAATGAGCAGATAAACTTTGAAGTAATAGTCATTGAGAAGCTCATTAGCTGAGTGGTGTATTAGAGGGAGGCTTCCTGATTGGAGTGAATGTGTTTCAAGTTATTTATATGTAAAACAGCAAAGATGTTACTGATAAAGATTAGATATTGTTTCAGTTTAAACATTCTTTGAGAGAACTACTAAAGAAATCATTGTAGAGGCCAGACACGGTAGCTCATGCTTGTAATCTCAGCACTTTGGGAGGCCGAGGCGGGTGAATCGCTTGAGCCCAGGAGTTCGAGACCAGCCTGGCAACATGGTTAAACCCAGTCTCTACTAAAAAAAATACAAAAAAGAAAGAGAGAAGGGAGGGACGGAGGGACAGGGACGGAGGGAGGGAGGGAGGGAGGGAAGAAAGGAAGGGAAGGAAGGGAAGGAAAGGGAGGAAAGGGAGGAAAGGAAGGGAGGGAGAAATCAATGTAGAACGTATTATTTCCAAGATAATAAAGGGAGGGGAGGGAGGGAGGGAGAGAGGGAGTAGAATGTATTATTTCCAAGGGAATAAAGGGTAAAAGGGGAATAAAGAAAACTTAATTAACTAGAAGGTAAGGAAAAAAGAGGAGAAGGAAAGAGAATGATTAGCAGAACACAGAAAATAAGAGAATAAAAATAAGCCTGAATGTATCAGTTGTAATGAATGTAAATGGGTTAAATTCACATTTTTAAAAAAGCATAGATTTTCAAATTTGATTTTAGAAAATCCAACAAAATACTATTTATGAATCACTCCTAAGACATAATGACACAATAAAGTTCAAAGTAAAGAAATGGCAAAATCAGTACAATAAAAATTAATATTAGAAAATAAAAAACTAATAACAACAGTAAAAAGAAATGGAACACCAGATATGTGAGGCAGATCCTATCCAAAAGAAAAGTGTTGCAGGAGTATTACCACTAGGTAACACTGAATTTAAGAGAAAACCTTTATTAGAGTTAAAGAAAGTCATAACTTTGCCAAAAGATATACTTACCAAGAAGTCTGTGTACAACAATTGAGAGTGCAGTCACCCAAGAGTATAGTCTCCAAATACAGAAACAAGCATTGGCAGAATTATAAGGAGAAACTGACAACTCCACAGTAGTAATAGATGATTATTTCATATGTAGTTGAAAAAAAATAACAAGGATACAGAATATTTGGGTAATACAATTAAAATCTTAACCTACTAGACATATCTGAACCTTGTAGCTGAAAAGTAGGAACTTCAGTTTTTTGAAGATGTATAAAACATTAACAAAAATTGATCAAGTATGAAAACACAAAGAAAGTAAAACAAACCATATTAATATAAACATCACAAATTAGAAACAGCAGAAATCCATGTCTTTAAATAACTTATGGGTCAAAGATGAAATAATGGAAACTATAAACTATTTATAAATGAATGACAACAAAATCGTGGCATGTAGCCAAAGCAAAATTTAAAGGAAAAATTATAGCCTTGAAAAGTGTATTTTGAAATAAAAAATTGAAAATGAATTTTATAAAAATAGTGAAAGAGTAATGTGGCAAACTCAAAGTGGGAGCGAGGAAATAATGATGATAAAGGATAAATTAAATGAAATTAGAAGAAATGCTACAGTAAAGAGGATCGACAGAGCCAACAGTTTGCCTCATGAAAATGTTAGTAAAACCAACCTCTGGCAAGACTGGGAAATTTTAAAATAAGAGTTTATACAAATTAACATGAGACTATCTAGAGCAAATTTATTGCAGATTTAGAAGTTAGGTCCGGGTGGTGAGTGCACAGATGTTTATTATATTAATTCTTTATGCTAAAAATACTTCACAATGAAAAGTTCATAATCTTAGGCATTGTGCCTTAGTCCAGGCATTGCCTGTTCCCTGTCTGCTGTAGCATGCTTTAACAGGTACCAGGTCTCTCCTATTCTTGTGAATCTAGCGCCACTGACTCATACATTCCTGCTTTGTACATACTTTGTAGAAAATTGTAATCCTGTTCGTTGTAATCCTGCAGTGGCCGGGGCAAAGTGTGAAATCAACAGAATGAATGCCTCTACCAAAGGTTGAGGAGAATAGGAATCCTGTCCAAGTGTGGTCAAAAAAGCCAGATGCAAATTGGCCAGGGGTGGTCTAGGAACAGCTTCCATAAAAGACACAAGCTTTCTTGAGGCCTCTTAGCCTGGGCTATGACAAGGTTGTCCAATCACATTTACTTATCTGGTTGATGTTATTATTCATTTCTTTGAGATGGCAGTTCCTAAGCTTTAGTATATGTGTGTAAAAGTAGGTTGATTTGGCTTGATTTGAGACACCAACACACTTTCATGAAGCCTGAGTGTTTGAACTGTGTGTGCTTGGCGGATACATCCTGGGTCCTCGGCACAGGCAGTGACTTCCTAGAAGAAGTTTCTTGCTCTAAAAAATGGTGGGTTGCAAGAAGAGAAAAGACATTTTGTTGAGCTTAAAATGAATGTAGACTCAATATACACTTTTTACTATTATTCCATTTAAAACAACTGACTTCCTCTGGCAAGTTTCCTTTCATTTGAGTAGTGTTTATTCAACATATTCAGACTTTTTAAAAAAAGTTTATTGCCTATGATTCTTAATCCTGATAAGCATACCACTGTTCTAAAATTTATATTGTGAGGAAAATTATGTCATCAGTTTCTTTTTTCTTTTGATATTTCCCTTTTTTGGCTGAAAATAAATGACCTGCTTTTCTTATGTCCCAGAGTTTTGTCCCTTTTCTTTTTTAAGAAAAAAACCAACCTTTGTTTTATGATTTCAGCAATGAGTTTGTGTATAGTTTGGTATGAGGTCTGTAATTTTTATAGGATAGCATTTTTAGTCATGGCCACTTATATATTAGTGATCTCTTCTTCACATGGGTGTGAGAGTTGGAATGTACCATGACTGGGTCCATACAGAGAAGGTGCTGCTATTTCCTTGAGCCTCTGCTGGCATTATGGGCAACATAAAAGAATGTGTCTGCCATTACCATGGGTGACTCGAGTGGCAGGCCAGAGAGGGTTCCCTTGAGAAGGTGATGAAAGGTATGGACAACTGCTTTGGTCCCCTCTGACTGGCCAGGCCTTAGAATTAGGTTGGGAATACTGAGTTTACCAGGCACATTATTTTTTTAATACTATTGCTCCTATAATCTTTTCTTTTATAAGAGGATGATTCATTGTTTCCTATTCCCAATATTTGTACCCCTTATCAATGGTAATTGCTTTCAGAAATAATTGAGTCCAACCCTATGGTTTATATGAAGTAAATGCCTAAGTCTGATTTGATTCTTACTATTCCTTAAACTTAGCAAAATACTGCTTTAGCTGTTTTCTCTAGAGACCACACGAGAACACTTTATTTAGGTAGTCAGCTTAAACAATATTTTCACTTTCTACAGATAGCAATGGGCATTAAACTTGGGAAGCTATGTAACTTGCCAAGGTTGCAGAGCCAGCTGTAGAGATAGGGTTGGATAGGATAGCCGGGTGATTCTCTTTTGGAAATTCAATATGACCTTTTCACCTGCAGTGCAAACACATGTTCACAAATGGCTAAGCACATAAGCGTTTCTATAAGCATGCAGTTATATGACTAAGAGTGGGCAGTAATTAAAATAGTTGTACTCCATTCTTTCTTTGCAGACCAAATACTATTCTTAAGTGAATAAGATGTAATTTCCTTATATATTTCCAAGTATTTACTAACATTTATTCTTTTTTTTTGAGATAGAGTCTCGCTGTGTCACCTAGGCTGGAGTGCAGTGGCACCATCTCGGCTCACTGCAAGCTCCGCCTCCCAGGTTCACACCATTCTCCTGCCTCAGCCTCCCAAGTAGCTGGGACTACAGGCACCCACCACCACGCCCAGCTAATTTTTTGTATTTTTAGTAGAGACGGGGTTTCACCATGTTAGCCAGGTTGGTCTCGATCTCCTGACCTCGTGATCCGCCCGCCTCAGCCTCCTAAAGTGCTGGGATTACAGACGTGAGCCACCATGCCCAGCCACTAACATTTGTTTTATGTATCAGTGTTCTTATAGTATAGAGCTTGATAAAGAACATAATCTTAAAAGAAAGCAAGTTAGACCCCAAATTATGTCAGAACTTGAATGATGTAGATCTGTGGTCTATATTTATTTTATTAATTAGATAATTATTCAGTATGCATTTTAATTTGTGCTTGTGTGGATCAGACTGTAAGCCATTTTGCTAAATTGTGGCGAATAACTCCACTGCAGGCCTTGAAATAATCTATTCCTAGGCAACACCTGACTTAGCTTCAGCCTAGAGGCCTGCCTTTCTCCCGTGCATTAAAAGGAATTCTGGCTACTGTGGCTGCCCCATGCCTAGTGAGCAATGAGGTCAGAATCTTCTACCTTGCTTTTCAAAGGATGTCACTTGCTATAGCACCTTCATCAGATGCCTGCCTTAGTGGTCCCTCTTCTTCTATAGCAGTTCTCTTGGGGTTCATCTTAATTTGCAAGTTGAGGCATATTTTGGGTGGAAAACGTGTGTGTGTGTGTGTGTGTGTGTGTGTGTGTGTGTGTGTGTCTCTGTATAGATTTTCCTTATTTAAGATTCTCTCAATTCAGTCAGTTTTACCTACTTTCCTCACTTGTGGAATGTAGATAGGATTTTATGGCAGTTGATGAGAATTATTTTGGAAAGGTTTAGAATTAGAAGATTCTTTCATGACTGAAAGTCATTTTAATTGATATAATCGAAGCATACGTATATGAAGAGTTTAGTGAAGACAGGTCAGATTCAAAGACTTCAAATCTGACCTGTCTTCATTAAACTCTTCATATACTTAGGCTTGGTTATGAAATACCTACCTGCAAAAGGTAAATATTTTCTTTTCTGATTTGTTTTTCTTTTTACCCCAAATGGGCTTTTCCAAAGCTTATTTATCTACAAAAGAGACATATGCTTTAGGTCTGCACTTGTTAATTTACCTTGGAAAAATTAGGTCATCATCAAATCTGGCAATGTGGCTTATAAACTTGGCAAAATGGTCTAATTAAAAGCTTCTGTTAGATTATAGAAAAAGGAAAAAATGATTAGTGCCAGTCATATTTTTGTTTTCATGGTTTGTGTATATGTAGGTATATGTCACTTCTCATGTTGCATTAAAACTATGTTGACTATCTGCTAACAGTTCATCTCTTTTCTTCTACAGCCTCCAAGTCTGTTATAAATAGTATGCTACGGGACCCTTCTCAGATTCCAGATGGAGTTCTAGCAAATCAGGTCTATCAGGTATTAATCACAGCTGTCTATTTTCAGTGGCAATGCTGTTATCTGCCTAGCCGAGTAAAGGATTTTAAACCTCATTTAATTACTGTCATCATAAACTATCACTGAGGTCAGGGTGCACCATAAATGGCAATGCAGTATTTGCAAGAAGAGCATTTCACTTTTTAATAGCTTGCTTTTATAGTGAATAAAAAGCATGCAATTTTTGTTTTCTGTTATTAAATCTGAACCGCCTTTTGATAGCTTTCCTTTTTGGGGGGTGGTGGGGGGAGAAAAGTAATTACTGCTTTTAGGATACTGTTTACTGTGATAGTTTTTGTAGTTGCCCCACCCCAGACCCCTTTTCTTATTTGTCTGCAGTGCATTGTGAACGACTGCTGTTATGGACCACTGGTGGACTGCATCAAGCAGTATCCTTTCCCATAAAATTTTAGGTGCGCAATTGACGAGCTTAGACTCAGTGGAGATGTGTCTAGCTTTAACCTGACATAAAGTTCTGCTTCACAAAACACGTTTCATACTCTTCTATTTTACATTCAATCAACTGGAGGGTCACTACAGACCATTCTTTTCTACAGCTTAAGAAATATCAGATAGACCACAGGAAGATGTCAGTTCAGCAGTTACACATTCACATGCTTATTTCAAACTGCTTGGTTTTCAATGAGTTTAAAGGTACAGAGTCATTAGGCAGGTAACATAATGTCTTGGAATGTATCTACCCATCCCAGGAAATATTTTTTTTTAAATATAACAAATTTCCATTTAAAATGAGCCAAATTTTGTTGAATTTACTAGAATAAATTCAGAGCCTGGAGTTAAAGGAGGCTGTGATTAAAATGCTTCCAGAGACATCACATTTTAAAGGCAACAGACTCTTATTGCTTAAATGCTGATTACAATCTGAGCCGGCATTTGGATTCCTAATAAACATTTTTAGAGAAATCAAGTTAATTTTTCCTCCTGGAATAAATTTAAGGTTGTGAAAACAGAAGTCTAGTCACTTTTCATTAAAGACATTGAGATTACTAAAGAGTTAATGTTCACTTTTTAAAACAAGATTGGGCAGACAGTAACTACATATAGTAGGACATTATTAATCAATAAATTTAGTAGTACTGTGGCAACAGTAAGGTTTTTGATAATCCTTTATCAGATTTACTTTTATAATAATTTACTACTTAAATGGTAAATAATAAGTAATTTTTATGAGAATAATTTCTATCTGAGTCCATGAATTTCACCCCTCTTAATAATATAAACATGTCCCTCCGGGAATGGATTTTGTTAGCATGGATGGCACTGTGATGAATTGTGACTCAGTAATTACTAGTCAGGAGGCTTTTTGTTGGAAACTCCTGCTAGTCAAATTGTGTACATGTATGTGTTTATATCCCACCTTCTTTCACAAAGGCTTAGAATCAGTAACATTTTTAACAAGAAAATCATGCCTTTATAAGTAATCTTTGCTAAATAGCCTTTTAACAGAGCCCTCTTACAAGAATATTCAGTATTGAAGATATAGCCCTTTATGTATTTATCTTCCAAGTCTGTTTCTCTGGTCTAGCTTAAGTTAGTAAAAACACAGCATTATCTCAAGCTCACCTTTTTATTAAACCAAGGTGAAACTGTACTTCTATATTCAGTATAAAATTAATGATAGTGTTAGAAATTGTAGGAGTGCCAATCTCATGTTGCTACACTTTTAAAGTTTAGCACATTCATATAACAACTAACACCATCTCAGAGTATCTGGGGTTGAATTACATGTTAATTTTAAAGCACATAAAATAGTTAAAAATCAATTTAAAGTTAAGGTTTTAAAAGCATAATGTCTTTTGAAGGATTGCATATTGATTTTAAATATAACTATCTAATTATGTATGCATGGACTAAAGTATGAAGTCAACTGCTTTGTAAATGCCAGGAGGCTATTTTTCAGTAATAGTTGAGATGCTTACGGGAAACTAGATTGCTGTATTGCTGGCGAAGAAAATGGCTTGTGAGGTTATTTACAAGTTTTGCCCATGGTCACTGCCATACATCAATAATAGGTATTATTATAGACAAAGTCTAAGTGTTTTTGCTTATAGAGCATTATAAATTCTGTTTGGAGTATTTTCCTTACATTTTTGCCATCATTCACTTTCCTTTTTTGGCTGTGTTACTGCCAGTAGAATTTAATGTAGTACATGATTTCAATTGATGAAGATAGTGACATATGTCTATAAATTACATTCACTGACTAGGTTATAATTTTTGCAGTTTCATTATGTCTGTTGCCAGAAAACTACAGATTTTATAAGTTTTATTTTCTAGACTTTGCATTTTATATATGTTTATACCAAGCAAAGCATAATTAAGAAACATATCTTTCCAAAATTTCAAATTGGTGATTGCTTTTATCATGCAAAATAAAACAGGCTGGAAAGTTTACAGAGAAACTGATTCTGTCTTTGCATTGAAGTAGTAGCAGTTTCATATAATGTATAAATACACTTGCATAGATGTTTCCTAGACTGATCAGCAATAATTATTTTATTTCACACCGAATAAAAATGATTGTTTTTCCATGTGAGTAAATGTGCTGTTTGTTTTTCTGATAATTTGGTAATATTTACATTGCTTACTCTCAGTAAATTACATCATGTTGTGAGAAAGAAAGCACACATTCGGTAAATAAGATAGGTGCTAAACCTTCTTAGTACATTATGAAAATGTTATATTTGTGTAAGTAGAATAAAATAAATTGGTCATTTACTAGTAAGACATCACAGAAAGCACAGTTAGCAAAGAGTATATACATCATCATTGTGCTTTCTCTCTCTCTTTTTTTTTTTTTTTTTTGGTATCTACTGTATTTTTTCCTATGCAGCCATGCCCACCTACACCTTTCCCACCACAGCTTATACTCACCAAGGAAAAAATGTGAGAAATCAGCCACCTCAACTTTCCAAAGTGTGACTCCAGGACACAGCTATCAGACAGAAGCATAAACTGTGAAGCAAGGAAAGATAATGATGCAGGAAGCTTCAAATGCTGTGGGTTTCTTTTCTGTACCATCAGAAACCTCAGTTTCATGATTCAACATTTTAGATGTAAATAATTTACAACAATAAAAATGAGAGCACATTTGTGTGGAATAGAAGTAAATAATTTAGTTCTAAAATGTGGGATGTCCCTAGTAATGAGAGACCATTGAGAGTTATTCATCAAATGTCTTCAATGGACTCTGAAAATTTGTGAAATTTTGTGGTTTAAAAATGTGTTTCTTTATTTTGTTTCTCTTTAGAAATTGCAAAAGCAGAGCCATGTGCCTTGGAGGGCAGGGGACAACTGGAGGAAAAGGCAATAATGATGATTTAGGGCATGTTTTGCTGGAACATAAATGGCCACATCTCTTGGATTCTAAGATTTAAATAGTATTCACCTGTATATTTTGGTAAAATGCAAGATAATTCTCTAGGGTTTTTTTTTTTTTTTTTTTTTTTTTTTTTTTTAACAAACAACATAGAAGTTTTATTTAAGTTAAACTCAATCAGAATCAGCTTCTCTGGTAAGCCAAGGAGTGATGTGACCAGGTTGATGATATCAGTGAAAAGGACAATGAAGGTAATGATTCACATAATTATTACCAAATGCAAACGCTTTTGAATCAATTGAAATACTAGACTAGGATTACACTCCTTTTCAGACTTTGGGCAATCTCATCTGTTTGGAAAATACACAGCACTTCCATATTCTACTCCTGATTTCATAATTTACCAGCCATGGGACCTTCAGCAAATTCCCCAGCCTCCCTGAACCTTACTTTCCTTAATTGTAAAAATGTGACTAATAGGCTGGGTGCGGTGACTCACACCTGTGATCTCAGCACTTTGGAAGGCTGAGATGGGCAGATCACTTGAAGTTAGGAGTTTGAGACCATCCTGGCCTACATGGTGAAACTCCTTCTCTACTGAAAACACAAAAATTAGCCACGTATGGTGGCAGGCACCTGTAATTCCAGCTACTCAGGAGGCTGAGGCCGAAGAACTGCGTGAACCCAGGAGGCAGAGGTTGCAGTAAGTCGAGATATGCCACTGCCCTCCAGCCTGGGCAAGACCAAGAGTCCATCTCAAAAAAAAAAAAAAGAAAAAAGAGGGACTAATATTAGTATCTATTTGTGTGGCTATTGTAAGATGGTATCCCAAAGTATTTAGCACAAAGACTTCATGTATGATATTTAAGAAATATTAGCTATTGTCAATTATTATTACCTAATTTTAATACTTTTGAGAAGCTATATGGAGGTCATAAACATAGACTTGGCAGAGATCTTGTTGTTATCTTCTTTGCCACTCATTAACTGTATGCCCTGTGCACATACCTTCTGACCCTTGGTTTCCTCATCTATAAAATAATTATTATAATTATGAGGATAAAATAACATACTAAAAGCACTTAACATAGTGTCTACCACATAGTAAGCACTGAAAAAATATACATTCATATGTGTATCTATTTAGATGCATATACATGCATATACATACACACATAAGAAAAAGACTCTTGAAATAGCCTCTGTACCCACACCCTAATCCAGAACTCTTTACTAAGATGTCTTTCCTGCAGATTACATATATTCTTAACAAATCACTTGTTTGGCTTGCAAGTCGCAACAGTCGACTGGAAGTGAAACGAAGTTTCTAAATGTTGGCCTGATGACAAATGTGAATTCACAGAAGATTTCCAGAACTCTCTAAGACTAGGAATTCTTCTAGGGCAAAGGCTGCCTAGTATTCTTTATGGTACCTATTAAGAGCTTAATAAATGTATGCTAAATTGAGTTGAGGGATTTTAATTTAAAAAATTTTTTTAGAATTTTTTTTTTAAGAGCCTTACCCAACTGGCCTCAAGTGATCCTTCCACCTCAGCCTCCAGGGTGGCTGGGGTTATAGGCGCAAGCCACCTTGCCCAGCTGAATTGAAAGATTTTTAACACAGATTAAAGTACATTTAAAATGTCTCTCCTTCTTTTCAAAATACAAAGTACACATGCATTTACAAATCTTTGTTTGCCAAAATATATAGAAAAATTATAGAAAAAGCTGGACACAGTGGCTCATGCCTGTAATCCCAGCACTTTGGGAGGCCGAGGTGGGAGAATCACTTGAGCCTAGGAGTTTGAGACCAGCCTGAGCAACATAGTGTGATTCCATCTCTTAAAAAAAAAAAAAAAAATTACCCAGGCATGGTGGGTGGTACACCCCTGTAGTCCCTGCTACTCGGGAGGCTGAGGTGGCAGGATCGCTTGAGCCCAGGAGTTCAAGGTTATAGTGAGCTATGATTGTGCCAGTGCTCTCCAACCTGAGCAACAGAGCAAGACCCTCTCTCTATTTAAAAAAAAAAAAAAGTTTTAAAAAATTGTAGAAAAATTCGATCAAATTATTTAAATGAGGGAATGTGTGTAGAGATGTCATTCCTCAAAGATGTGGACTAAGGGTGAAAATGGCTGCTCAGACTACCTCAATGCTTCATTTCGTCTCAAAGTATAGACCTGGTATTAGCATTTTCCTGCTGGTATAATTCTGCCTGTGTTACCCCCTTAACTGAAACTTCCCAGTGCCATTGGTCATGAGCATGAAGTCCTGCTGAGAGACTTACTTCTAGAGAAAAACTTGTCCTTCCTCGGTAAGTATTATTCACATCTTCTGTAGCTTGTGTTGTCTCCATGAGTGCTTAAATATATATTTTAAAAATCTTCCACTAAAGGAAGGGTGAATGATGATTGATGCTCTGCATATTATCTTTTATTGATTTGGAACTGAGCAGGAACTCAGTTACCTAATCTCCTATATATACAGCACATGCACAAGCTTGCAATTAATATTTTATAGAATAAGTGGCTGAAAAAATGCTTTAATATCTGTTGCAGTATTACTTTTGGTGTCATGAGATATTAACCATAATCTAGGCCTTATGAGAAAAAGAAACAAAAGAAATATTGTCTATAAAATGTTTTATATATTAAAAAGAACAGTTAGAGAGATTCATGTTGGGTATATTTGTCTCATATATGGAACTCGGTAGTACTTTTACTTGAAAGCAAAATATTAAGCCTTTATTATTTCATGCCAAACGTTCATTGACATCATGGATTTATTATGTTTTTTTTAAAATCCCACATGTATTCATGTGTTTGTGTATTACAAATTATTATTTCTTTCAACATCTCTTAAGCATTAGAAATTAAGCCTCAGGCCAGGCACAGTGGCTTACACCTGTAATCCCAGCACTTTGGGAGGCTGAGGCGGGCGGATCACGAGGTCAGGAGATTGAGACCATCCCGGCTAACACGATGAAACCCCATCTCTACTAAAAGTACAAAAAAAATTAGCCGGGCATGGTAGCGGGCACCTGTAGTCGCAGCTACTCGGGAGGCTGAGGCAGGAGAATGGTGTGAACCCAGGAGGCGGAGCTTGCAGTGAGCTGAGATCTCGTCCACTGCACTCCAACCTGGGCGGCAAAGCGAGACTCCATCAAAAAAAAAAAAAGACATTAAGCCTCAAACGACTATACATATAATAAGTGATCACAGAAACCATAAAGCACTCTACAATGAATTAATTTCTCTTCTCCACTTTTAATGTGGAGGTTTAATTTGTAAAGGTCACATACAAGTCATTTTATTATTAAACAGATCTATTTTATATAGATATTGAAGAGTCTGCATAATGTTTGTTTTAGGACATACACAAAAAATAGAACAATATTGGATTACATAAGTTTTGTTCTGAAATGGACAAAGAATTGGCCAAGGAAAACCAAATGCGGAGAAATGTCAAGTAAGGAAGAGATGTTTAATAAAGTCCTACAAAGTATCTATTCCAAATCTTAATGTTTGATATTTTTATTAATAAACTGTAGAATAAAAATTGAATGTATTATAAGATTGTTTTAATTTGAAGCTTGGAGATATCATAAATATTCCCTAGTTAGGGTTACATAAAGTTGATCAATTAGGCAAGTGTTCTCAAGTCACTGAATTAAATCTCAGTACGTTGAAGCAGCAAGATTTTTCATATGGGGACAGTTGAATTGTTCAGCCTATGGAAAGAGGGTAATTTGGAAGAAATCACCTTTTAAAAGTCTAATCAAAAGGAAAATATGTAACAGTTCAGAACCAGTTGGAATGTGTGGCCTATGATGCACTATGAGATATGTTTTGGAACCAGGTAGTTCTGATAGTATTATGAAATATCTGATCACATTGATTACTCAGATAGGGGCCAATATGTCATGGCCACATCTATTTTCTGTTTTGTTTTGTTTTAAGCCACCAAGCAGGCAGCAGCATTGTCAGAGCTGCTTAGCACCACTCTCTGGGTGCCATCAGCCTACGGACAGTCAGGCCTTCAGCCCTATTTTTTTGTTTGGCCTAACTTTTCTCTGCTTCCTTCTTGAGAACTAGCCGATCCCAGCTGGGAAAAAAAGAAGCAAAGATTGTAGATGTGGGCTAAACTTAGTCCTAGTCCTCAACTTACTTGAACTTGAATGTGTTAGATTGGATTCACCATGGCTGACGAAAGCAGTGTAAAAATGTGGTCTGGGGGTCATCTCTACTTGCAAACAAGTACAGAAAGGGGACTTGAAATTGAAATTGAAATTGATGGGTCTCGTCTGTTCCTCTGTGCTGTAGAATCTGGATAATTATTTTATGGAAGCATACTCAAATCGGGTATTTAATTGATCTTTAAAAATAAATGAGATAGGCCGGGCGTGGTGGCTCAAGCCTGTAATCCCAGCACTTTGAGAGGCTGAGACGGGCGGATCACAAGGTCAGGAGATCCAGACCATCCTGGCTAACCCGGTGAAACCCCGTCTCTACTAAAAAATACAAAAAACTAGCCGCGAGGTGGCGGGTATCTGTAGTCCCAGCTACTCTGGAGGCTGAGGCAGGAGAATGGCGTCAACCCGGGAGGCGGAGCTTGCAGTGAGCTGAGATCCGGCCACTGTACTCCAGCCTGGGCGACAGAGCGAGACTCCATCTCTAAATAAATAAATAAATAAATAAATAAATAAATAAATAAATAAATAAGATATAGGAAGTTGATGCAACCTGAGCCCTGTTTTAAAGCATTTCCTCATCAACATACAAAGAAGTTAATTCTTCGTATTTTTAATGTAGCACTGGATTAACATATGTTTGTGGTTGAAAAATGAAGATTGAAAGCTTTGTATGAAATACTATTATGAGGCTGTTGTCCTTTTACCTTATAAATACCCCTTCACAGAGATTAATTAGATTTAAAGCGTTGTGCCAGGTAAATTTAGATAGATCATTTTAAAGCCAACTATGGAAAAAGTATTGGTAAATAAGTAGACCACTAATCTTATTCTTTCTTGTTTACATGTGTACACCTTGAATTTTGTTGCAGAGACATTGCAAATATGTTTAATTTATTTTGATCCTTTGCTAAGCAGAAGTAAAATATCTCTCTCTCTCTCTCTCTCTGTTGGCTTCTAATTTGGACTATATTTGAAAGACAAATATTCTCATCTTTTAATATAAGATAATTCGTATATTTAAGAATTATGACTTTCCTGAAAATATTTTACCCCATTCTAAATTTTCCACACATTGTGCTCTATATTTGTTTTATAAAATGCATACTTTATCTTTCCTCTTACCAATTGAAGGGAAAAATAAAAGTAAATCACTATTTCTTTCTTAAATTTCCTTGGTTCATAACTGCATCCTGAGCAGTTGTTATGGCACAAGATCTAGCCAGGCACTATAGGAAAGAAAAACAGAAGTGTTCTTATCATTGAAGATTTGAATGTACTGATATGAGTTCATCCTATCTTTTAAACTTATCCTATTTGTACTTCCACACATAAGTATATTGTATTAAGGCAGGTCAAAGTTAAATAAATGACTTCAGCTTCTCCAACTAAAAAATGTTTTTCATGCACATATTTACTCATTTATTCTACAAATAAGTTACTAAGTTGGATACTGTTTTAGACACTGGATAAGTCAGATGAAGTGTCTGCTTTAATGGGGTTATGGTCCAGTAGGGAGACAAACTACAAATGAACACTGATAATTTCTAGCAGTTTCTGAGAGTCCATGTAATTCTTCCCTTCATTATTTATTCATTCTTTTCAATTAACTTTTGTTGTGTTCTCTGCATGCCAGGAACTACACTAGTTAGTATGAAATGATTGATTATAAGCACTCTGTGCCCCCAGTGCTCATAGCCAAGCACCGTATTGCATGTGTGATCCAATGAGATTGCAGTTTTCTCTCTGATCCAGTGAGAATCCAGTGAGAATGCATCTCACTTAGTAGGTGCTCACATGATTGTCTCGATAATGAGAATAAAAACTCAAGGCTGTTAGGCTACTTTCATTAAACCTTTCCAAGAAAGATACAAATTATACTCAATATCAGTCACTGTCCTCTATGAATGAAGAAAATGCTGCTGCCTCATGAGCTGCTTTTTCCTGAAATAGTGATGGAATTTTACTTATTGATTTGTTCTTTGTCACCAGGACCTTCCTACCACAGTGTATATCTAGGATGGCCAGTTGAGCTCATAAGGTTGGCTCTATTGCCAGTAGCTAACTACTCCTTTAAGTCTGCTGTGGGCAGACACCATTAAGAATTTTAAAGAAACAAACTTTTTTTTTTTTTTTTAAGTTGATGCAAACATGGAGTCTTCTGGGAAAACTGAAGATAAGTTTTAAGTTTCAGTACATGTCAGCAATTCTTTCCAAGGATAATTAATTTAGAATTAATATTTGTTGGCCCTATCTCAGTACTTTGGGAGGCTGAGGCAGGAGGATCACATGAGGCCAGGATTCAAGACCAGCCTGGGCAACATAGGGAGATCTTGTCTCTACACAAAATTGTTTAAAAAAATTAACTGGGGTGGTGGTAGGCACCTGTAGTCCCAGCTACTTGGGAGGCCAAAGTGGGAGGATCGCTGAAGCCCAGGAGTTCAAGATTACAGTGAACTGTGGTCATTCCACTGCACTCTAGCTTGGGTGACAGAGTGAGACCCTGTCTCTAACTAAGATAGACAGATGATAGATAGATAGATAGATAGATAGATAGATAGATAGATAGATAGATAGATAGATAGATATCTAGATAGATAGATAGATATCAGCATTTAAAGTCTCAAAAGACATGTTCAACTTGCTGCCCCTTCCTCGGCTTAGCTGCACAAAAAACTCTTCAACTTTAAATTGAACCATAAGCATTGTGAACATCCCATTACCTCTGCTAAGGGTTCAGTCTATGCCATATAGACGAAGCAGAAAATGTATTTCATCTACCGGTAGAGAAGTGTTGATTTGTATCTCTCAAGTGATTATTGAGACCATATTTTGCTGTTATACCCTCTATTTTTTTTTTCCTTTTTGTTTTGTTCGGTTTTGGTTTGGTTCTGGTTTTGTTTTTTTTTTTTTTAAGAGCTTTGGACAAAAAGACAGGAAAGGAACAGAAAATAGTGACAATGCGAAGGCAACAAGACAGTTTGCCCTGTTAGGTAAAATATGAAAGAGCTCATACCAAAGACTGAAGATAAACCATCCGTCTTTTCTGAGTTGGCGTATCTCCAGGTTGGAGGGACTTTCATTAGTGACGGCCACAGCCACCGGCTGGTGCAAATTCTTGTTAAGTTTGGCCTAATAATGATGGTTCTGGAGATACTTTATTCTTTCCAGTGAATGTTTCTGTTAGTAGACGCTAACAATTATTTTGAGTGACACCTGAGAGGCATTTGCTATGCCCCTGCCTCACCCTCACCCCTATGTTTGGACGAACCAGCAAATTTTACAGGGGTGCTTGTGTAGCATTCATGTATTACTCTGTGGGACTCTGAGACAGTATAATCTGTAAAGCCAAATAGGCTTAGTGAAGGATGTCCCTTGCCGTAAGAAATTAGGATCTTTGTTTCTAAGAGTTCATCTGCCCCTGCTGCTTTATTCCTCACCGGAAGCAACAGTACTGTGCTGGGGAGGTGATTATGATGTGACAAACAGGGGATTATGACTTCAGGTGAAGGATAGGCAGCAGGAGCAGATGAGATTTAGAATACCAAGACTGTGCATATTTGCAGATGTCAGTGGCAGAGAGTAAGAGACCAGAAATGAAACATACAATTATGTAGGCTGAAGGGAACGGAGATGGTTGGGTATTTCGTAAGGAATCCACCATTTACATTCCTGTCTATCAGAAGGTTAAAAATATGATGCCGTTTTTAGAGTAACAGGAACATGAAATTGAGAGTGGGGGGTGGGAAATTTGGGCTCTGTTCTCCCCTTTCTGAAGAGATTGTCATGATGAGAGACTTACTTTCTTACTCATCTTATTGAATGTGCTCGTGCACACTTCTCCCTGGGACTGAGAAAAGGACCTTAAACGCATATGCTGCTGGAAGATGAAATGCTTTCTGGATGTTTGTTTTCTTAACGGCTGAGTTTGAGATTCAGCTCCCTGGAACTTTGAAGAAAGGTTGTTGTGACCACTTATGATGGGGTGCTCCCTGCTCGTGGCCTCCCTCACCACTGCCACTTACGATGGGGTGCTCCCTGCTCCTGGCTTCCCTCACCACTGCCACTTACGATGGGATGCTCCCTGC
This sequence comes from Theropithecus gelada, assembly GCF_003255815.1. Taxonomy (NCBI): domain Eukaryota; kingdom Metazoa; phylum Chordata; class Mammalia; order Primates; family Cercopithecidae; genus Theropithecus; species Theropithecus gelada. Next base: position 12,025,419 of record NC_037674.1, read on the forward strand.
TCCCGGCCCCCCTCACCACTGCCACTTACGATGGAGTGCTCCCTGCTCCTGGCCCTCCTTCACCACAGCCACTTACGATGGGGTGGGCCCTGCTCCCGGCCCCCCTCACCACTGCCACTTACGATGGGGTGCTCCCTGCTCCTGGCCTCCCTCACCACTGCCACTTACGATGGGGTGCGCCCTGCTCCTGGCTTCCCTCACCACTGCCACTTACGATGGGGTGCTCCCTGCTCCTGGCTTCCCTCACCACTGCCACTTACGATGGGGTGCTCCCTGCTCCTGGCTTCCCTCACCACTGCCACTTACGATGGGGTGCGCCCTGCTCCCGGCGCCCCTCACCACTGCTCTTGGTGGTTAGCTCATGTCCAGGGATCATCGGCCTTTGGGTCGCTAATGATGTATTGGAACTATTTTGGTTGTAAGTGGCAGAAATCCAATCAAACTAGATTATATACACAAAAAAAGGAGAATTTATTGGCTTAAATATACACCGGAGAACTCCAAAGGAGAGATTTGCTTCTGCTGTGTCTCTTAATAGAATCCAGAAGGCAAAACAATATCATTAATATCTTTTGTCCTTTTTGGGTTCTGCTCTTTTCTGTGTTGGCTTCATTTTCAGGTCACAAGGTCACAAAGATGATTGCTGGTGATTGCTAATTTGTTTAATCCTTAGAGTTTGTAACCCCAGAGCAAAGTTGGTGATTCTCTTTTGCCACATAACAAATTTCAGAAAGGGCCAGGTGCAGTGGCTCACACCTGTAATCCCAGCACTTTGGGAGGCTGAGGTGGGAGGATTGCTTGAGCCCAGAAGTTTGAGACCAGCCAGGGCAACATAGCAAGACTACCCCCCACCCCTGCCCACTCTACAAAAAATAAAAATCAGCCAGGTTTGGTGGTTCACACCTGCTGTTCCAGCTACTGGGGAGGCTGAGATGGGAGGATTGGAAACTGGGAGATCGAGGCTGCAGTGAGCCATGATGGCACCTCTGCACTCCAGCCTAGACAATAGAGTGAGACCCTGTCTCAAATACGTGTGTGTGTGTATGTTTGTGTATGTGTGTATATATATGTGTGTGTGTGTGTATGTATATATGTGTGTATATATATGGTGTGTGTGTGTATATATATATATATCAGAAAGGGGTCTGATCAGCTAGTCTGCGTCCAGCCCTGTGGCAGTGATTTGGGGTTACATTACTGCCCACTCATGAGAATCGCATTGTGAGAGTAGGGTAGCAATGCCAGACAGGATGACATACAGGACAGCAAAATCAAAAATCTCCCTCTCCCTGCAGATAATTAATTACAGGCTAGGGTTTTACTCACCATAACCAAAGGCATTGGGGGTCAAACCCGTTACTGTGATTGCTGAATTGACTCCTTTGGTCCTGTGCATGTGTGCACTCACTCACACTCACCCATATGCACATCTGTCTGTGTAGGAGATCCTTTTTGTGTCTCAGAACTGCTAGTATGCCTCTCTCCATTGAGATTGGTTTGGCGACACATGGAGCTGGCCCAGCAAGAGGGTCTAACATCAGTGACTACAGCTAAGAAGAACCAGGACAGACAAAAGCTAAATTCAACCTTTCCTCTGAATTTGGAATTGGAAAGGGCTCTAGTGACTGTCCACTCCACTTGTTTTGATTAAACAAATTGTCCTTCGGCCTTGCATCACAGCTGCTACCCTCCCAACAACCTGTCCTGTGTCTTTTTATTCTACCATGTTGATTTGTCCCTTCGTCTACAACGAAAAGGATTTAGCATGATCTGGTATAAAATATAGAAGAGTTTTACTTTATTTGCTCATATTCGTGTCCTCTGCCGCTCCACAGCTACCAGTTGCCTACCTAGCCTCTCCACACTGTCCCAGCTTCTTGACCTCCCATTTGTTTCCTATCTTTAAGGCACTTCAATTTTCACTAGTATTATCCCCTAAAGACATAAGCAAAGGACAAGGTCAGAGCAGTCAGTTGTATTCCTTATTAGTGGCTTTGATAAGAGGCTTTGGGGAAAGAGGTTGAAACTAACAGCTATAATGAAGTTTTGGGTTCTCTAAAGATTTCATTTATCTGTGCTATTGGTCTCCCCATTAAATGCATGTCTATTCTGTGTACCTTTGCACACGGTTTGCATAACATGTAATATCTGTTACTGAAACCTTGCAAACTTCTTAAATTGTATAGAAAAGGCTGTGAAACTTACTCTTAAGGAACATAAAAATATAGAGAACAAAGATCATAACTCCAAATATTGAGTTATACAGAGTTGTGAAAAAAAAATAACACAGTAAAACAAAGTTAGTTACTAGAGTAGAAAAGATATAGTTTTAATATGTATTGATATATGTCTTTTTTGCCCTCCCTCTATTTAGTAAAGATGCACTAGGTGTTAAGAATATTCTTCTTATCATACAGTGTATTTTAATCTAGCATTTTAGAAAACATTTTATAAATTCGTAGATAAAAGTCCTGTCAGGATGTGACTTTTCATTTTCAGATGTTGTGAACCAGAATTCTGCATGATTTTTATGGAAATGACTATACTTTTAAAATGTAAAACTTTTAATAAAACAAAACAAACTTAAAGCCCTCAAACCTTTTCTTGGTAGTCCTCATGCCCCCCTGTGATTCTTAAGTATACATTAACTAGTTTCAGATGTGTTTTGTTCGCTGACTCAAAATCAGCCCTTTATTTTAAGAAAAGAAATTGTGTAATTAGTACTTAATTGCTTTGGATATTTTGGGTATTTAGAGAAGAGGGTAATTCAAAGGCCAGAGAAATTAAACCTTCAGAATGTTCTTTATGCATGTGTAATTTCTTTTTTAAAAATGCCCTCTAAAGACAGGCCTGACAACCTCAAAATAAATGAAGACCTGGGTTGTTTTTGAAAATTAACATCATCTTTGGATGTGGTTTTATTGAGTTATTTAAGATAAATTGGAGAGAGGACCATTGAAGTGCTAGAAAACAAGATACTGTCTAGTTCATCTCCTTTTCAGGCAGGTGTTGTCTAAATAGCTCGCAGATGGCAGTCTTCCTTTCTTACATTTCAGGATCTTCCAAGACAGAAATAAATCTTTCCCCACCTTAAAAATATTACATTTGATCAAATTTAAATATCTGCATAATTAGGAATGGTATGTTGTCTGCTGAGACCAACTGCAACTTGGTTGACATGGGCACTTACCCTGTATCTGCAGTGATTTGAGAGGTCTTGGTCTTGTTTGCTCATTTAACTTCTCTCTAGGCCAGTTGTATTGTGTGTAAATTGAAATGTTGGACTAGTAATCTCTACAATTTTACTAGTTCAGAAATGTTTCGGAGGCACCCGTTATCTAAAAATCTGTGTTTTGTGAATCTGAAGGTTAACAGGTCTGCTTTTAAGTGATAATATTCCCATATTAATTTTGATAATGAACACTGGAACTATAACATTAATGAACTTAATGGTTATGAAATATATTGGGTTTTTAAATATATACCTTAAACCAGAAGACCCTTACTTTGTATCTAGTACAGTCACTAAGACATATATGCAGGATTTGAAGATTGGTTTGATATTGATTCTCAACCATTTGGGGAAGTCATACTAAAAGTACTGTTTCATATTATTGCCATAACCTTTTTTTCATTCTAACTAATATTATTTTTACTTTGTTCTTAATCTTTATCACTTTTTTCTTGAAGAAAACATCTTATATTACTGTTGAAGAAACAGTTTATATTACTTAAACATCTAGTTTCCACTTAGAAAATTCAAAGAATCATAAGTAACTACTTGGCTCAAATATATGCTGTTTTATAAGAGCCTGCATGAAATGTGTGATTCTCAAGGAAAACATAAATTGTAAAACTGAGTATAAAAGATACATATATCTCTCTCTCTCTCAACAGATCAATAGCCAAAGAAAAAAGAGTTGCCCACCCAACAATGGCACCAGCCACAGATTGGGTTTTGTGGGGGAATTCTACTAAAATAAGAAGGAGTGGATAGGTCCAGTGTTACTTAAAATAGTTGAGGCCAGGCATGGTGGCTCACGTCTGTAATCCCACCACTTTGGGAGGCCGAGGCAGGCAGATTATTTGAGGTCAGGAATTTAAGACCAGCTTGGCCAACATGGAGGAACCTCATCTCTACTGAAAATACCACAATTAGCCAGGCATAGTAGCATGCACCTGTAATCCCAGCTACTTGGAAGGCTGAGGCAGAAGAATCACTTGAACCCAGGAGACGAAGGTTGCAGTGAGCCAAGATTGTGCCACTGTACTCCGGCATAAGCGACAGAGCAAGATTTCATCTCAAAAAAAAAAAAAAAACAAAACAAAAAACTTGACGTCAAAGAAAAATTTCCCCATCAGTATTAAGGAAAGAGATGCTGTCTTTTTTACACATTTGAGATGAACCTCAGATGAACATGTAGCACGGACAGTTGGGACCCAGGAAGAAAGATAACAGTGAGAGTTATCCAATAAAACCTTGAACTTGGAACCTAGTTGGTGCCTTTGTGCCTCGTTGATATGTAGGGAATTAAATTAAGAAAGGAAATTATTGTCTATCCAGATAGGATTTGTAAAGACATGGATACTGGTAAACATGCACTTGTATTTTACTCATTCATCTTTTGGGGGCATTAAGTGTCCTGGGGCCTAGAACAGATGAACAAGGCCACCTGTTTCAAAATGCTGCTTCCTACCCTGGTACCATCATTTTGTCTGAACTTTGCCAAGTTGTTACCTCGTCCTTTCTTAGATTTAGGATGAAGGAAGCAAGCCAAAGGTTGAAACAGAGGAGCTACGGCAGTGAGAGTTTAGTAAATAAATTAAAGGAAGAAGATGCCCAATACATAGTATTTTAGATGTTTGGGATAACCTCTTTACTATTTTAAAAAAAAATGGAAATCTGATATCACCAATGGTGACACAGACTTCCAGATGCTGTCCTTTGGCTACAATGATTATTGAATCAGCTTCATGTTGAGAGAGAAAGAGTGAGAGGGAGGGAGAGAGACAGGGGTGTGTGTATGTGAGAGAGAGAAAGAGACAGAGCGAGCCAGTTGTAGTTTGTTGAAGTTCACCACAAAAAGATGGGAAGGATCCCTAGCCACACTTGATGTTTTGTGTTTCAGTTTTGGAGTTCGGGATTGTTAATTTTCATATTAAGTCAGTCATGCAGTTTAAATTGTAGATATCATGTTGTAATTTTGGTGCAGTGAACAGGAGTGCAGCATCTGTCTTTTAAAGGGATTTTTGTGTGTGTGTGCATTTAGATTGCTTGGTGACCTTTGAAATTTTGTTTTGCACTATTATCAGGAACATAATCATTTTTCTTTCTGAAACAGATTTTAACATCTGCAAAGGTTGATGAAACTAGGAGAGTTTTAATGAAATCTTAATCTATCTTTTTTAATGTCACCATTGCTTTTAAAACTGTTCATCGGCTACCGGAAACATCAGCTCAAGGCACTGGAGTTGATTTTAATAAATGCCTTTTCTATTAAATATTCTCATTGTGGTCAGAGTATAGTTACAGAACAGAAACTCGTCCAGTCTTGTTCATCTACAGCTCACTTTCCAAATTCTCTTGTTTTTAAAGTCATATTATTTCAATCTGTATTTCGTTATCTCAATAGTTAGCTTGAGATTTTTTATATTTCAAGGAGGGGAGGTTGCTCTGAATACTGGCACCAATCCTTCAAAATCTAGACAGTTTAAGGATATTGACTTTTAACAAAATTTAACTTAAATGTCTACTTTAAATATGTGTCTTGTCATTAAAAGGTTATTTACATTTAAAATGCTGACCTTTCAAGATGTGCACAAGAGTGTTCTAAAACAGAGTTTCTGAACATTGGCCATGAAACCACTGTCTTGGGCTGACAAATGGATTGGAAATAAGCTACCCAACACTGGGAATGGGCCATTAATTTTAATCAAAGGTGATGCAGGAAGGCGAATGGGATGCATGACAATGTCAACAGCCCAGTAGGTGTTAAGAGACCACACAGCCTTCCTTGTTACTTGGTCGGGCCATTAGTTGAGGTTGGGTGAAGACAGAAAGCCATGTCTGGAATTGAATGACCAGGTCACTCCAAAATCTAATGGAGAACTCCCCATTTCAGAAATCACATTGTAATGCCATTAGAAGTCAAGGACAGCATTTAGAAAATATTGGTGGATTTATTTTTTTTTTCTTTTTTAAACAATCACCTTTCTGGTTTTTCCCAACTTTGTCAAGCTTCCTGTTTTCCTGCCTTCTTTCCTTCTGAATAGATCATTGGTATTTACAGGGGAACAAGAAATCGAACTGACTTAGGAAAAAAAATCTCAAAGCCTATTTGCTTTTCAGAATTACATATTGTTATAAAACTCAGGTAAATGCCAGAAACAATAGCATACCAAAGGAATTAAGCAGGATAACTAATTCTTTATGGCGATCTCATGGTCCTTGTCTCTTTCTTGTGTGTGGGAATAGTTTCACTAATTGAAGCTAAACTTTTGTAATTGCTTTATTGAAAGCATTTTTTCATCATTGTAGAGGCCACTGTGCTTGGCCCTTGACTATAAATTGTCAATACTAGCTGATAACATTTGTAATTTTCACAGCAGTGAAAGCCTTTATTTTAAATCAGTGAGTGTATTACTTTATTTTGAATACTTTCAATTACAAAAAAGGTAGTATATGACAGCTTGAATTCGTGATGTTTATAATAACAAAAAATGCAGAAAAAATAATGAAAGAAGCATATCTGAAGCATATTTACGCTTCAGGGTTGTTAAGAAAGTTCATTTATTCTGACACAGCACTGCATGCATAAGAAAGATCTGTATGACTAGAGTAGTAGTTTTTATACATATTTAAGAAATAAAAACAAATATATTCCTATCTTGTTAATTGAATAGTGTTGTAAGTAAATAGCATTTGTTCTTCCTGTAGATGAAGATCAGCTCCGTGCAAAGGGTTATGACAAAACACCAGACTTTATTTTACAAGTACCAATTGGTAAGTTCTTCAACTCTGTTATGCATTTGTTTTTAGAGAAAAGGGATGTATTTTTTAATGTCTTTACGTTAATATTAGCTTTATAATATTAAAAATGGGTGAATAATTAGAAAATATTATTTTTAAATGGCAGAAAATAATAGGTTCAGAAGAAATCTGTCTTAAAATCTTTTGCATATATTATAAACATGTTTTCTAAAGATATTTTGGTTGTCATTTTCAACTTATTTCTCTAAATTTCCGATTCCTTAAACATAGATCTGTTGAAAAACCAGACTCATTTTGGTCTGCTTGGCATGTCACTTGTCGAGTTATACAGGCAGTCTGAGAACTAGGAAAGGGAGTTTTGAAGAATATAATGAAAATCAAAGGAATATGATTGTCACATAAGTGTTCTTTGTAATGAACATATACAGTGTGTTGTTTTGTAATTACATTTATAAATGATGGTAAGAGCTAAGCCTGTGCTCATTAATGTGAAGCTTAGAGAGGCCTGTGCAGAGTTGAGAATTTTCAATCTTCCCTTCCCTTCTCCGTATATTAGTAATGCTTTGTCCCTTAGCTGTAGAAGGGCACATAATTCACTGGATTGAAAGCAAAGCCTCATTTGGTGATGAATGTAGCCACCACGCCTACCTGCATGACCAGTTCTGGAGCTACTGGAATAGGTAAGGTCTCATTATTTTTCTTTTAAGATAAACGATACTCAGCTGAAATCTCATTAGAAAAAAATATTTTGTTTAGCTGGTAAAAATGCTAGTAGCCTTTGTTTCTAGTAAATACAGAGTTTTGATTAATGTATTCATTTCAGATAATTTAAACTTCTCCGCTTTCATAATGTTGCTTCATTTTTTAAAACTAAAAATCTCTGCATAAGGTCAAAATTAGTATATATTCCATTTTTCATTCATTTTACAATAATATTGGTGTCACTTAAAATGCAGATAATAAGATGTGGTATATATTACAATATTGACACTGAACTTTTATCCTTTTGATGTGAAATTTATGCTTACTGTCAGACCTTAAAATAATTTATCCTCAGCTCTCTAAGAAAAGTATCCAAACGATATGAAAGATGGAAATGATATACCTTCCAAGAATAGAGAGTAGTTTACCTACCAACTCATATTAACATTCCCGAAGACACGGAAATCTCAGCATTAAGAAAGGAGTGGGGGGTCTTATTTTACTGATTATCTACCTTATGCCCGGGAAGTTACTTTTATCCCCATTTTACAGATAATTAAGCTGATACTCAGAGAAAATGATGTGCTATAGTGCTAGTTATCATGGATCTGCTTTTATCTCTGACTCCCAAATCTGTGTGATTTCTAGCACAACCCTATTGTCATTTACAATGCAACCATCCAAACTTTGGCTTTTTCTATTATTGCAGTCCCAAGTGTTCACACTACACATTTTTTTTCCCCCTTAGAACAGGAATGCCGGCCAACAGTAAGAATACAATAATAAAATGACATTGACTCAGATCCTTAAGGAATGAGACAGTAGCATCCGTGGGTAATAGCTTTGTCCTAGGGTAAAAACAGTGACCAGCTACAGAATTTGGCATTATATTGTTACTCAGTTTTACAAAAGGCCAGTGGACCTCGCCTGTGGCAGCTGTGCTAACCTAAGCCCACTTTTTGCCATGGTAACAATGATCATGGCAAAATGCTGAATGTAATGGCTTTCTTGATTTTCTTGTGTAATTGTGCGTGGCATCCGAGCTTTACTTTACAGGGATGGAGGAGGAAAGTGCAAAATGTTTTAGAAATCAATGCTGGTTCAGCGTTTCCTGTCTTTTATTCAGCCATTATTCAAATTAGCAGTAATGTGGCAAATTGAATTTTAGATTTTTAGCAATTTTATGATGAGTTTGAAATAGTAAAGAAAGCATCATTTTTGGTAGTGCAGGGAAAGCAATGACAAGAAAATCAAATTGCATAAGTTTAGGTTGCTAAAGTATTAAAAAAAGAAAACTGATAAGCTCAATCAGTAGGCAGGTAGACTGTTTCCCCAGCTTTGGTACTGGTCATTTCTTTTCTAAGGAACAATTGCAAACTAAATCCCAAATACTAGAGCTTACTTCAAAATTCCAAATTATTATCTTTATTCTAAAGCAACTCAATTATTTATTGAGTACCTACTGTGTATTTAACATTCACCATTTAGAGGCTGATTAAATAATCTAGTCACCTGGATGATAGATTTACGGATTATTGACATGCCTGGAGGATGTCTGAGTGATAGATAATTTAATACAATTTCCTTTGGATTTTATATTACTTTGTTGCATTCTACTTTTTCCCTTCTGGTGATGTTTTACTTAGACTACTATTGATTTACATTCCCTGAGCACATTGTTTGAATATATACTGGCTAAGTGAGCATAATTCATTTTGGGCACGATGTGTGTGATATGGGAATGCTAGCCTTGGTTTTAAATGGTCCAGATCATTTAAGGAGTAAATGTCACAAAAGTCACTGATGTTACCAAATGTCTGCAGAGAGGCCAAGAAATGCAAGTTCAAAAAGGAACATTTAGTGCCCAGGTTTAAAATGGAACTTTGGGGCATTTACTTGTATATAAAATTTGTAATATATGATAATGATATAAGCTTACCGGTGATGGAGTATTTTGACAGAAGGAGAACTTACCCCATTTGTGAATGTGTGGGATCCTCCTCTTCTCGTATTTTGCCTCAACACAACTCATATACGTGAGCAATTGCTAAAGTTCTTCATCATATAACTATAGCAGATTCTGAAGTTCTTTAGAATTGGAAGAAATTCTCTCTCACCTGTAGGTAGCCTTTCAAGGAGGCTATTGGTTAGAATTTGGGCTTTTTGCTTTATTCAAGTGATAAGCGGCTAGTTTATATAAAAACTAATATTACCTAATTGTCACACTATTTTCAGATTAAAGATTGGATTTTACAATAAGACTGTTCAATTACTTTTTATAGACTAACGCTTTTTTTTTTTTTGAGACGGAGACTTACCCTGTCACCCAGGCTGGAGCGCAGTGGCGCGATCTCAGCTCACTGAAATCTTCACCTCCCGGGTTCAAGCGATTCTCCTGCCTCAGCTTCTCAAGTAGCTGGGATTACAGGTGCCCGCCACCACGCCCAGCTAATTTTTGTGTTTTTAGTAGAGATGGGGTTTCACCATGTTGGCCAGGCTGGTCTCGAACTCCTGACCTCATGATCCACCTGCCTTGGCCTCCCAAAGTGCTGGGATCAGAGGCGTGAGCCACTGCGCCCGGCCTAGACTAATGCTTTTGTGTAAATCCATTTCCCATGCAAATAACTACAGAGCCACCAATTTTTAGATTAACATTTCTGTAAGAGTTTTCTTTTGTAGTAAATTGATATTCTTACTCAGCTTAACTAACGTTGAAAACATTTAAATTTTACAATGTAGTCATCTTCCCCAAAGTCAGAGCTATTGAGTAAAGAACATAAGCAGCCATTCCTACAAGCACATCCCCATCCCAAGTCCCAGGTATGAACCTTGGTTAAACAACTACTCAAAACTCTCTACTTCTACAGAGTTAAAGCAGACAAAGAATGCCTCTGAGAAGCATTTGGACCATAAATATAGGCCCAAATTCTATAAGGCTACCAGAAAATACATTTACTTATGAAATCAACACACAAAAAGTCTTCTTATCCTATTTCTCTAATCAAAAGGTGAGTTCTTTGACAATTTGGCCTCTATTACTAAGTATACTTTTATACTGAGAGGATGACTTGTAAAGAGAGAAACCAATAGTACCAGTCTAAGATCAGGTGACATATATGTTCTCTAACATGTGGCCTTTCAAAGAGGCAGGGACAGACACCTTGTCCTCACTTTTGGTGGGTCAGTTTGAATGAAAATATTGAGTGACCTTAATGACAGAGAAAGGGCCATATGCTATAAAGCACATGAACAATTACCAACAACCACTGATCAAGAACATGGAAATTGCAACCGCAAGTTTCAACCCCTCCATCTGCCATTCCAGTCACATTCTGGCACGCTCTCATTAGAGACATCTCTTTACAACCAAAGTGCACTTTGTTGATATACCTCTCTGCTTCTCTCAAAGAAAATCTAAGCTTCTTGGCTGGAACAAATGGGGCAAAATTTGGTTTTTCAATTTAGTGATCCTTGAAGTAATGGGAGGACTATTGGGTTTGAATCCAGAGTATGCCACTTTCTGGTCCCATGACTGGGAACAATTTACTGTATTTTCTCCTCAATAAAATGGACTGAATAAAACTTTTTTTGCCCTCTTACTCTGAAGATCAGTTATTTAGTATATACAAAGCACTTTCACAGTGCCTGGCAGTCAAAAAAATATTAGTTCCCCTCTGTCTCTTTTTCTGTATGCCACTGATGGAGTTTAGAGGTCTTCCGATTAGACATTTTTAATTGCCTTCTTTGCCACATAAACTAGTCAGCTAATTTCAGCACTCAGCTTGGCTGACATCTCTTTGAGAAACCTTCCTGCATTCCAGGATTGGGTTTGGTGCGCCTCCTGTGTTTTGCTAATAATTTCATAACATCTATCAAACATTGTCATTGCTTGCTTATTTGTCAACTTCCTCCAATTAATATTGAGTTCCATCTTATCTACTGGTTTTATCCATCTTTGGTTGCCCAGAATCTGGCACATAGTAGGTGATAGTAGATATTTATTGATTGTATTTACTGATGTCTGACGACAATAATGGTTTGAATCAGCCTTTGAGGAATTTGTCAGGCATTGTGACATTAAGCCATGATACAATCAAATTTTTTTCTTTGAGAATTCAACTCGGAGGATAGTGAGGAAAATACCTAATTTTTCTGAAAAACTTTTACAGACTTTTCAAATGTATAGGCTTTTGCAGTCCTGTTTCATGAAATAGAGCATAAATGTATTTAACATAAGGAATTTTAAAAATAGAAAATAACTGAGAACTAAATGACAAATTCACTTTATAAAGGTTTTTAGATAAATATTTATAATCTTATGTTGGTCGGTTGCTTTCCCAAAACTTCAGAGAGTTCTCTCATTTGAAATTTGACATAGAATACCTTGAGAATTCTAAGCAGAGGATAATCTCTAGTTTCTTTAAGGGATACATGAAACTGGGCCTGGAGCAAGAGTACAAATGGAGCCTTATATACTAGGGTCTAAATATGTAAAGTTACATATTAAGTTAACAGACCTTAAATATATTCCATTCTGCGTGAAGAGCTGAAAGTTCAGATTTGCATAAGAATTCCTAGATTCCTTGGATTTGCAGGCTACGTGTGTCAGTGCAGGGAGCGGTGGTCCCACTGCACAGCCTGCCTTCCTTTTCTTCCCACCCTCAGCTCCATCCTACACCTGGAAAGGTGTCAAGCACACACCAGGTCTGCGTATCCAAGCTCCATGTACATTCCCATAAGCTATGGCTCTCAGGCCAGAGTTGCACACTCTGGTAGTCTGCCCTCTTATCAGGTGAATGAACCTGAGAGAAAGGGCCATCCAGGCCCTGGGAGTGGTCTCGGGGCTATAAGATCAGGAAGTTCTGAGGTCACTGATACCTGGAAGGTGGCCTAGAAAGTGGTTGAGGGAACAGGCATCAGGTGGGGATGTTCCCTTGGCCCCATAAACTCCTTACTCCATGGATTCAGATATAACTAGACAGTGGCTAGAGCAGAGTTACCTAAAGCTTGGGTTCAGGACATGGACCTCTCTTGATTGACTGTAAAGGACAGTATTAAAGGAAGCAGGTGCATAGATCTTTCAAAGCCATTTCTTGTTCTGGTGTTAGGATAGGAGGGGAGATGAGCACCGGAGGAAATATGGTCTTGATCACATGTATGTACCACGGAAACGATTAAGAGCTGAGTTCTATCTGTCAGATTTTTGAAGCTTTGGCTCCAGAGAGTCTGCTCTCCTGAAGGGAATGCTAAGCTAATACCTTCTGCCACAGAATTGATTTGACTTTAGTTCATACATCTAAGTATTTTTTAAAGATCAGTTATTTACTCAATGGTCTGGCAATTGCTTCCTCTGGTTTGTGATAGCTTGAGAGGAGAGGCATTTAGAATGGGAATGCCAACCAGTTAGAGTTAAGGAAGGTATTTTTCAGAGCATGGCCAAAGTTTTTCCTGTATTAAGATACTTTGAGGAACCCTGCAATTAGCCAAATCACAGATTTCCAGTTATTTCGGTCTTGTTAAAAACAAGGCTGATCACATCTGTCTTAAGTTGGAGTATGTGCCTCAGCAATAGAAGCTCTTGCAAACCTTCAATTACAGCAGCCTCAGAAGCAGCACTGCTGCCATATACTATCAAGTAGCAACAACAAGCGACAGATTGACTAATAATTAGCAAATGCTCTGGAGAGGGCTTCGATCAAGGTGAAATATAATAATTTGCTTTTTCCATCTCTTAAAATTGAGTTGGTTTTGAGATATTGATGTCCCATTGTTTCAGACAGATACTTGACACTGTTGTTAGCTGGAGTAACCTCAAAATATTTTGTCAGAGTGAGGGAAGTGTTTTCTGTATATAGAGTACTTTGATAAAAATGACTTCTCATAATGGTTATAATGGTTAAGTATCATTTTTTCAGCATGCAGAATGTGAATAACAAGACTTTTCTAAGTGAGGAATTCATATTTTCTGCCATCATTCATTGATTTTAACAAAACTGAGCAAAGAATAGAAATGTTATCTTAGGCCTTTAGAGTGATATTCGTAGTAAGGAGATAATTGTTGAGAAACTAGAATGACTTACATCAAAGAAAACAGATCTATAAAGGAATGGCAAGGAATTATAGTTTCTCCGGCTAGAAAGACATCTAAATGATTACTCTTTTCAAGCATATGTAAGATTTTTACAAGAGTGGTATATTGACCAGTTTCACAAATCCAGGCGACCAGAAAATTCTTACGAGGATGACTTCCCATTGACACACACTATGACAAAGTTAATCTGAGTCATGTCTAGCTCAGAAATGTTACCCCAAGCCAAACCAACAAGCAAAGGATTGAGTGGCCATTCTAAGAATGGAAACACAGCATTATGATCATCCAGAGAGGGTAAGGGAAAAATAAAGAGAGTTTACCAATAGGAAGTGAAGTTGGGAGCACAGTTCGTGTCAAGAACCCAAGAACACGGAGTCCATTTCTGAGGCTAAGTCTAGAATAATGCAGATCAGGTCAAAATTGATACTAAAAAGGCTTGGAGTCTAGCATAATAATTCTTCAACTTTACTGTGTGTTAAAATCACATGGGGGTTGTTTTTAAAATATTGATATTGGCTTTACCCTTAGAGAGCTAGTTTAATTGGTATGCAATGCAGCCTGTACTCTGGGAATTTGTTTTGTTCTCGTTGAAAACTATGAGATTAATCTGTATCTAACATTGAAGTCAGACTCTTCGTTACCTAGCCTCAACTTGCTAGCTAGCCTTAGCATTCCTAGCTTATCTGCTTCCAAACAGTCTTGATGAAATAGTTGCTTTATGAAGAAATACAGGTCCAGGTCAGCAAACATTTACAGGCACTGTGTTAGTCAGTAGAGAGTCAGCCCCTGCCTTTGAGGGGTTAACAGTGAGAACTGAGCAGTAAACTACAGAGGCAGCACCTGAACCCAGGTCTCTCTGTGAACCCCACACCTATGCTCTTTCTACTCTATCGGGCAGCTTCATATCTTTCATGGGGATAAATATGTTGGAAGAGTTTACTTACTCTGTCAGTTAATGGGCTTGCTAAGCTAAAACTAAAACCCTCTCCAGCATACAAGTTTTAGATATTCACCTTCATGTGGTTGGAGAAAATGGACCATTTGTTCTCTGTTCTTCAAGAGCCTATATTCTGTATTTTAAGAAACAACTTTATTGAGGTATAACTGACACAGAATAAACTCATATTTAAAGAGTACAATTTAATGTTTTGTATAAACCTATAAAATTATCACCATGATAGAGATAGTGAGCATACTTACCACCCCTAGGTTTCCAGATGCCCCTTTATAATCCACCTTCCTAATCCCTTCAATTCTCCCTGCACCCTTGTACCCACTGATCTGCTTTCTGTGACTGTTGATTAGTTTGCTTCTTCTACTATTTTATGTAAATAGAACTATGCAGCATGTACTCTTTTTTGTCTAGCCTTTTTCACTCAGCATAATTATTTCAGGATAATGTACATTGAATATATCAATAGTTCATCTTTTTATTGCTGAGAGGCATTAAGCTGCATGACTGTTCCACTGTTTATTTATCCATTCACCTGTTGATGGACACTGGGCTTATTTTTAGTTCTGGCTATTACTAATAAAGCTGATCTGAACAGTTTTGTAAAATGTTAACATGATTTCATTACTCTTGGGTAAAGATGTAATGTAATTTCATACCTGGGAGTGAAACGACTGGGCCATATGGTGGGAATATTTTTACCTTTTTACAAAATGAGTAAACTCTTTTCTGAAGTGGTTTTACCATTTTATATTCCCGCCAGCAGCTTACGATAGTTCCAGCTGCTTCCCATCTTCCTCATCACTTGGAATGGTCAGCCTTTTAACCCAAGGCTTTCTAATAGTTGTGTAAAAATGTGTTCATGTGATTTTTTAATTTGCATTTTTCTAATGATAAATTATATTGAGAATCTTTTCATATGTTTATTTGCTACCTGTTTTCCCTGGAAAAGTTTCTCTTGAAATCTTCGCTTCATTAGTTAATTGAGTTGTTTTCTTATTATTGAGTTTTGGGTAGGGCATTTTTATTTTACATTTTAGTATTCTGGATATAAGTTTCTTGCCTGCAGAAATGGTTCTAGAACCCTTTTTTGAGAAGACTCTCTTTTCTCCACCTAAATTACCTTTGTACATTTGTCAAAAATCAGTTGTTCATATATGTATGGGCCTGTTTCTGTATTCTCTATTTGTTCCATCATCAGTTTGTCTAGACCAATTCAACACTGTTTTAATTACTGTAACATTATAATTTTGAAAACAGATAGTAGGTCCTCCAATTTTGTGATTCTTTTCAAAGTTATTTTTTGCTATTCAAGATCTTTTTTACCATATGAATTTTAGAGTCAGCTTATTAATTCCTATAAAAGCCTGCTGGGATTTAGATTGGGATTACATTGAATTTACAGATCAATTTGGGAAGAATTAACGTCTTAATATTATTGAGTCTTCTGACCCATGAACCTGGCATCTCTCCATTTATTTAGGTCTTTTAACATTTTTCTCAGAAATTGTTCTGTAGTTTTCAGTGCACAAATCTCACATTTTTTGGAGATGATATCTAAGTATTGATTGAATAATGGCTATGTAAATACTTTATAGTTCTTAATAATATTAGTAATGATAGTTTTATTTGTTTCCATTTGTTCATTGCTACTATAGAGGAATACAGTTGATTTTGTATTTTGATTTTCTGTACGGCAACCTTATAAAACCCATTTATTAATAGTTTACCTAATTGGTGGATGTGATAGAATTTTCTACATAGGCAACTGTGTTGTTTGTGAAGACCATTTTACTTCATTTTCAATTTGTATGCCTTTTTTTTTCTTTTGCTTCATACAAAAGTGAATGGTAAGAGTGGACATTGTTGCCTCGCTGCTGATTTTAGAAGAAAGATTTTAGATCTTTCACCGTTAAGAATGATGGTAGGGGTGAGCACAAGGGACTTATGCCTGTAATCCCAGCACTTTGGGAGACCAGTGCAGGCCAGGGCTCAAGACCAGCCTGGGCAACATAGTGAGACCCTGTTTCTATTAAATAAATAAATAAATAACCAGGCATGGTGGCACACACTTGTAGTCCTAGCTACTCAGAAGTCTGAGATGGGAGGATCACTTCAGCCCAGGAATTCAAGGTTGCAGGGAGCCATGATCATGCCACTGCACACTAACCTGGGCAGTAGAGTGAGACTCTGTCTCTAAAATAAATATAAAAGAATGATGTTAGCTATAGGTTTTTGTAGATGCCCTTTATCAGGCTGAAGAAACTCCCTTCTAGTCCTAGTTTGTTGCAAGTTTTTATCAAAAATTGGTGTTGGATTTTTGTCAAATGCTGTTTCTGCATCTATTACGACAATCATATAGGTTTCTTAAATTAGTCAATATAGTGAATTATAGTGATTGATTTTTTAATGTTATACCAACCTTGCTTTCCTGAGATAAACTCCATTTGATTATGAAGCAATACACTTTTCATATTTAGCTGAATTTGATTTGTTAAAATCTGTTAGGAATTTTTACATCTATGTTTATGAGTGATACAAGTTCATGTTTTATTTTTCCTTCTAAAGTATTTATCTGGTATTGGTATTAGAGTAATGCTGGCCTCTTAGTAAGAGTTGGGGGGCATTCCCTCCTCTTTAATATTTTGAAAAGTTGGCGCAGAATTGCTATTATTTCTTCCTTAAATTTTTGGTGGGATTCCACAGTTAAAGCATCGGGGCCTGTGGTATTTTTTTGGTAGAAGGTTTTTAACTATAAAATCAATTTCTTGGTAGTTATAAGACATTCAGGTTATGTCTTTTTTTTTCTTGAATGAGCTTTGGCACTTTGAGTCTTTCAAAGTGTTTGTCCATTTAATCTAAGTTGCAGCATATTTTGGCATAACCTTGTTGAAAATATTCCCTTATTGTCTTTTAGTATCTGTAGAGATGATACCTTTCTAATTCCTGATATTTGTAATTGTATCTTCTTTTCTACATCAGTCTGCCTAGAGGTTTATCAATTTTATTGTTCTTCCAAACGAACCAATTTTTTTTTTTAATACTGATTTTCTTTTTTCTCTTTCATTGGTGTTTAATCTTATATTATTTTCTTTTTGTGTGTGTTAGTTTCTGTTTAGTTTGCTCTTCTAGTTTCCTAAGGTGGAAAACTGAAGTTGTTGATTTTAATTCATTCTTTCTTTTTTCCAGTATAAATATTTTAGTGCAATTAATTTACTTCTGAGCACTGTTGTGACTGCATCTCACAAATATTTATATATTGCATTTTCATTTTTATTTGGTTCCACCTACTTTCTACTTTTGATTTCTTCTTTGACCCACACTTACTTTGAAGTATGCTGTTTTGTTTTGAAATATTTGAGAAATTTTCAGATATCTTTCTGTTTGGTTTCTAATTTAATTCCGCTGAGATCAGATAACAAATCTGAACTCTTTTAAATGTATTGAGATTTATGTTATAGCTCAGACTGTGGTTATCTCTGTAAATTTTCTATGTATACTTGAAACTTTATTCCACTTTTCTTTGGTGGGATGTCTTATAAATGTCAATTAAGTCGAACTGGTTGGTAGTGTCATTCAAGTTTTCTATATCTTTACATATATGCACTTATCAGTACTCTTCTGAATACTTGAGGGCGACCTACTTAGGTCCCTGGAATTCTCTTTTTCTCTCTGGGCAGCTTTCCCCTGCTGATATTTTGCCCTTCAAACTCTAGTTGCCTTGGCTTTCCCATTCTCCTAGGTACAATTCCTCAACTCAGGGATACTGCTGGGCTTCGCCTGGGCTCACCATTTGGACGTCACAGCTTGGAAACTCTATGAAGCTGGGCCAATCAAATGGCTTGCTCTTTGTGATCCCATCACTCTGGGATTACAGTTCTTCATTGCTTGATGTCTAGTGTTTAAAAACTGTTATGTCATCTATTTTGTTTTTTAACTTTGAACAGAGAGCTAATCCAGTCTTTGTTACCCTAATTTGGTTCCAAGTAGGAGACTTTCAATTATGATTTTAACACATAGTTTAGCAGATTGGTGTAAACCAGTTTGTCTTGTTTAAAATTAACCTTGTAATCTTAACTTTTGTATCTTTATTAAGTCCACTTAACTTATAGACTTCATTGTCATCGTGAACGAGAGTACTGTGCAGTCCTTCAGGTTACTTTCTTTTGAGATCTCTCTCTCTCTCTCTCTCTCTCTCTCTCTCTCTCTCAGACGTCCATATATTCTACCTCTCTTTCCCTCAGGCTTCTGAGAGTTGGAATGGGATTTTTCATTTATGACTTTATGCCCAGCAAAAGGGAAGTCTTTAATATGTTCAAGGCCAAGGATTATAATAAGCATATGGTTGTTAGAAAGCAGCTTTCTTTGGTTATCTACTGGTAGCACTCAGGGCTTCTTATGCCTCTTGGATTAAAATAAAGCAGGCCATATTTTGGTGAGACAGAGCTCTGTTCCCAGCAGCTATGCCTTTTCATTTCCTCTGCCTTTAAGGAACACATGTTCCCATTTCCAAGCATCTTCTGCTGTTTGATATCATTCAAGTATCTCCTGAAATGGATGATATATAAGTGATGAGGCTACATTGCCCTGGTTTGCCTGTGCTCATTCTCTTCTCACATATGTGGAATATGGAAAATGAGTCATGAACATGAATGTAATTTGCATGTCTCATACTCTTCTCATAGAACAGAAATCTTCATGGATACATAATGACAATGGTAAACGTTCTTTCATTCTAATTTCTAATTGATTCTGGAAGTCAAATTCTTATAAATTCTTATAAAAATTAAATTTCTCCCATGAATTCGCTTTATTCAGTAACACAAGTCAATTACATTCACTTGTGTGGTTTTTTTTTTCTCTCCTTCTTACATTCTTCCAGTCTACTCTTAAGATCTGTGTGAATACCATTCTCTTAGTTTTCTTCCTTTTCTATCTGAATCCCTGAGATTGAGATATTTCTTGTGTTTTGGTCACCTTTTCTCACACAGGATTATACTAGCAAATTGTCTTGTTAACCCTTTCCTGCTTCTCTTTATATGTTCCCTTTTGCTATTTCCTTCCCATTTGTTGCTGGCAGCTTGCTAACCATTACCACCACCTCCCATTTTAAATTTAGTCTTGTAGCATTCCTGGTATTTCATTCCAAGTGATCATAAGTTAAAAACTAAAGCCAATTTTTTTTTATTTAGTAAAAAGGATTTTTTTTAGAATTCATAGAGCTCATCAACTCATATAAATAGGAGGCTATCTTAGTCATCTTTGATGACCAGCTGTGATATTTTAAGAGTACTCCATATTGATTAAGAAGGTATTAAAAATGAAGTCATTGGTTGTGTGCTAATGGTAGGTATATAAAGCCATATTGAACTCAACACTAGATTAAAATATTTGATGAGCCCCAATTACCTTTCATTGGTTTAATGTGAAGTGACTATTTTTTACTACTTCATATTTCTTTTATTTTTTTTTTATTTTATTTTAGAGACAAGGCTTCACTTTGTCACCCAGGCTAGAATGAAGTGGTGCAGTCATAGCTCACTGCAACCTTGAACTCCTGGTCTCAGGCGATCCTCCCACCTCTGTCTCCCAAAGTGCTGGGACTACAGGCGTGGGCCACCATGCCTGGCCTGCCATATTCTTAATGCAACAAGTTCTAGCAAACTGGCCCATCCGTAGTGGCATAGATATACAAATTCAGCTGATGTTTAATAAGTTACTTCTATGTAGAAATAGCATATTATGTATTTCAGAGCATACAAAGGTGAGCAAAACTTAATCTTGCCTTCAGTTAATTTAATTCAAACTAATAGGGAAACAAACATGTACATAGATCATAATAATAGCTAACACTGAGCACCAGTTATGTTCAAGGAGCTGGTTTAAGCACTTACATGTATTTTCCACTCTAATCCACATAACAATCCTATGAGGTAAATGCTAGTATTTTATCTCCATTTCATATGAGAAAGTTGAGCTATGAAGAGGTTAAGTGCCCAAATCAAGGTCACAGAGCTAGAAAGCCAGTGGAGTTTTTTGAATAGAAGAGTGACATGATTAGGACCTAACTTTAGGATGGATAGTCTGGTAGCAGTGCTTAGATTGAGTAGAAACAGGAATTTGGAAATAGGGACACTATTGCTATTAGTCACCCATATTGAAGTAATCCATTAATTCCCAAATTATAGTGGTAGCAGTGGAAATGGAAGGGGACCATATAGACTTACAGAGATTATAGAGGCAGGATTCACAGAATTTGTCAAGTAATGCCAACATTCAATACATCAGTAAAAGTGTCATTGTATTAAGTGGTTTAGAACAGAGATAACTTTGAGGTTTTAATATTGGTGGTGGCAAAATAATGATGCTATTAAAGAATTGGGAATAGAAAAAAATGTAGGTTAGCAATAACTTCAGTTGGGATGGTTAGGCAACTGGGCTGTGGGATAGGAATCTGAGTGGTGGGTCAGAGACAGTCTGATTTAGGGATCATCCATAGTAGAAAGAGATTGAGTGGTTTTTCTCAGAGGGAGAGAACAGAGAAATGCCTCTTATAAATAGGGAAAGAAGATACCTGTGACATGACATCATAATAAAGTTTAGAGAACTGATTAATAATAATTACGACCCTCATAGCAAATTAAATTATTTCTAAATTTACCGACTCCCACCCTTCATCTCTTGCATTTGAACTTATAAAGTAATTTCAGTCTGGCTGCACTGAATCTGATTATTCAGGGTATTGATAGTTAGCCTCACATCAGTTTCCACCATGAGTTATGTGGGTTTAGAAAGTTGTACCAAAATGTACGAACCTAGGGCTTTTAAGAATCACACTTGAAAGAAACCTTGGGAGTTGCATTTGTCAAGCAGCTAGGAAAACCATTCATGCATACCCCACACCCAGAGCTCCATCGGCCGCCCAAACATCAAGAACTGAAAGGTCATTCTTCTTCCTGCAATGTGATGGCTTGTTGACGGATTTTGACACAACAGTGCAATGCTGAAAGGGTCTGACCTTCCTGCAACACTGAGGGACTCAGGTTTGCTCAGGATACCTGACACTCATTGCATTTCTCTCCTTGCCTTCCTTCTCCTTCACAGATGAACACACTCCTCAAACACAGAGTGCTGCCTTTGATACAGAAATGTTAAATAATTTAAATAGATATAAATGATTGCTTTTTACATTTCTCTTGCCTTTTTTTTTTTTTTCCAGTTACCATCAGGCTGAAACCCTTACTTGAAACTATTAATGCTTTTAATTAAAAAATTAAATTAGTTTTTCAAAATGACAAATGTGAATGGAGATTGTTAATAGCTGGAAAAAGAAAAACTAAACAAATGAGGAGGTTTGTATGCTATGTTATGTTTTATAGTCTATCTTTTTGATAGAAATCAATTTATTGGAATTCAGAAGTTTGAGGATTACTTCTGAAGTGCAAGATTAACGTACATAAAGGTAAATTGTAGGTAAATTGAAGTAATTATCTCCTGTGTACATAATGTGTTAAAAGGTTGAAGAGTTAGGTGGAGGCAAGAGAACTATCAAGAGAATTTTCCGCCATGTATAAATTGATGTTTTATGTTAGATTTATATACTGTGAAGCGGGGCTTTGACTGGTTATCCATATTATTTTTTAATTTAGTATCATGGTGGCATGTAGATGGGAAGAAAAATGTATACTATTAATGAATTTCTATAAATACAAAAGTAGTAACCTAAATGCTTTTTTTAAAAAAAAATATTCTGTTTAATGAGAAGCAGCTATTCAGAAAGATTGCCATGCTGTCTCCACAGCTAGGAAATATAAAATACGTGCAATAATATTCTCCGAGCATTTAGATCGCACTTTGCAAAGTGTGGAAAGTTTACATATTTGTCATAATATTGGAAAAAGGAGTATTCAAGTATTTCAGTGGTATTGTTTCCAAATATGATAAGTGTCTAATAAATGAAATTAAGATTCTTTTGTCCAAGGTAAATATTGTAATGGCATACGCAAAATTAGGACTGAAATTTTGAAGTATTTGTTTTAACTCTTCACCTGTTTTCCTCGTATCACTGCACTTTTCAGTAACACCCTAGACATCATACATCTTTGTTTGAATCATTTCTCTTCCTATTTTCTCCACCATTTCAAATGGTGTCATGTCACTGGGAACTAATGCCCACTATCAGCTGAGCACATTCAGCTTCTGTCGACATTACCACTAGGGTTCAGTTCCAATTTCCTGGTATTACTCATTCAGATCCGAACTCTTAGTTTGTGTGCTATGAGAACTGACAGCCCCCCATCCTGCTCTGCTTGTCCAGGGCCTAGTCACACACACTCCACTGTGCCAAAGCGTGGCCACCCCCACACACCTTTCTGCTCAGGATTCTGTGTAACTTTTAATTGACATTTATGTCTGACATTGTAGATGTACTTCTCATTGTAGAACCTTTGTCTACATAGGAATAGTTGAAAACTGCTTTTCCCTTAACTATTACATGGATTAATTTTACTTAACAGTGACAGGTTTCCCTGCTGAAACTCAAGTGGACAGATAGTTTCCTGTTTCTAACCATTCTCCATCTAACATTGCAACCCACCACCTAGCACTGTTCTCACTAGTCGCTTGAGTATACAACAAATCCATTTGAAATGACAGAGAGAGGGTTAAGTCCTGAGTACAACATAAACTGTAGTAGAGCCCAGTATAAGGCATTTTTTTTCGATATATGAAACAATCTTTTTAGCGGGGTTTATTAGCGACTTAATGTCTATACATATCTTTCCTCTAAATTCACCCCTAGCTACACAGGCATAAATTTACCCAATTGTTTCTAATATAATGGCATTCTATATATATCTTTTCCTCAGAAAGCACAGCACAAAGTTCTGTTGTTTTGCCAGGTTCCTGGCCTTCTTTTATAAATTCTTAGTAAAATTTCTTTCCTTGGGTGAGAAAAAATGTATTCTATCAATTATTTTAAAAAGCAATAATTCATTATAGTTGATCATAAATGTCAGGAAGCAAAGACCCAGCTGAAGCATTTTTGTCACTAATCATGCTGTTTTTCTTCTAATTAGTTAATTTACATTTTACAAATTAAGGGTAAAATTCAGACAGAAGATAACATCATAGCTTTAACTGACCTATATTTGTATCTGCCAAATTTAAGTTAATTAGAAATGTAGATGCTGTTTGTTTTATCTGTCAGAAAAGCTCATCTTTTTTCTTAAAAAAAAAAAAAAAAAGTAGACACACTTTTTTCCCCCTCAGCATTTATCATCTAAATAATAGTCTTGCCAAGATGGCAGCCTCATAATAAACTCTTTTCAGTGGAGTGATGGGTAATGAAGCTTGCTTGTGAAGGCAGCGAAAAATGTTGTCTGACCAGATGCATGAATATGATGGCTAGAGAATCAGTGGACTTTCTCAGTCATCAATCTTTTCAGTAGCCTCTTATACATCTGAATATTTTGATAGATGATCTAATAATTGAGTTATCTATCTTTCTAACTATCAGAGTTGCATAAAAATTATTCTCACATGCTACTGAATATTAAATATATTAGGCATCCAGTAAATTTTTCATAAAAGGGCCAAAAGGTGAAACATTTTTGTTATTCTATAAATGCCTCAATATATTGAGTGTTGAGCCCTCTGACGTATCCAACTCTTGACTCTCTCTCTGAGAAGCAGGTGTATATTTTAAAAAGAAAACATACCTATTATAAGTAGGACATACAATACTTACTTTGACTAGTAAAAAGTAGACCCTGGTACATGTGTAGATACAACTCAGTGTATTGTAAAATGGAATGCACTTGTTGGTCTAACACCAGCGACACATTTAATATGACGCAGATTTTCCATACAAGAAGCACAGATGATATGCATGCTAAGAATGACTGTATGACTTTGGTGTCTCCATCATTTTGAGAGGAAGATGATCCTACCAAAAGGGAAAACAAAGCTCCCAAATGTTCTCATAACACACAGGTAGTTCTTTCCCCTCATATGGCTTTGTATGTGGAAGGGGGGATTGTTTGGGGTTTTTTTGGTTTTTTGTCATGCATCACTCTATTAAAAGCTTATCAACAAGTGTGCTTCACTGGAATTGAAAAAGTGACAAGGAAAATTGGCAGGAAACAGGTCACTTAGAAGTGGGCTTTTCCCACCCCCCCACCATTCACAGTTCTTCAAGGTGACCTTACAGTGATGACTGCCCAGTAACCAACATTAAAATAGTTCTGCCCTGGAAGAGCAGACATTTGTTTGCGGGTCTGAAGGGTTACCAATCCTGTGCATCTTGAAAGGCACTCAAATGAGCAGGGCCTTGTAAATTGGATTTCTATCAGCCAGCCCTGATAATAGCTCTTCATCAGAGGAATGGGAGGAAGTGCTATCAATAGCTCCAACTCTAAATACCTTTCTTTGCTTTTTTTTTTTTTTTTTTTTTTTTTTTTAATGCAACACTTATTTTTGGTCTCTCATTCAAAATGGTGATGAATGCTAAAATCACTAGAAATAATTGCCTTTAAGGTTTTAAATAAGCCTTAAAATATGAACAATTTATTTTATTTTTTTTTTTAAGACGGAGTGTTGCTCTGTCACCAGACTGGAGTGCAGTGGCACAATCTCGGCTCACTACAACCTCCACCTCCCAGGTACAAGCGATTCCCCTGCCTCAGCCTCCTGAATGGTTGGGACTACAGACACATGCCACCACACCTGGCTAATTTTTTCTATTTTAGTAGAGACGGGGTTTCACCATGGTAGCCAGGATGATCTCAATCTCCTGACTTCAGGTGATCCTCCTGCCTCGGCCTCCCAAAGTGCTGGGATAACAGGCGTGAGCCACTGCGCCCAGCCAAACAATTATTTTTTAATGCTTTTCAACTGGAAAAGCATTTGGAATGAAAATCAGCAACACAATGGCCAGAAACAAAAATGGCAAAAATGTCTTAAACCTTGTTTTCTATTTAATTCCTCACAATGATTTCATCTTACAGTTGCGCTATTTACAAAATTTGAGATGATAGACTTTTTTCTCTTTATTTTTCTGGATTGAAAATAATAATTCAAGACAGTATCAATTGTGGAAATCTCTCTGTGGGTTACACTGAGGAACTAGTACTTTCTGGTAGGTGGATCTTTTCTTGGTTTTGAGAATCTCCATAATTTGTGGTTGGAAAAAAATGATGTTTTATTGTAAGAGCTATAACTGAGAATTTCAAACTCTTAGATATCTATTTTAAATTATACATTTAAAACCATTTGAAATGTCCATATTGGGGAGGTTTTGGGGGAGGGAATAGCCTTTTCTTAATCAAAGTAGCAAACATCTGTGTTCTTTCTAGCCTGTCTTTTGATTAGCATGGCCTCATCCATCACTGGTCTTTGATATGAGCACCAAGAAGTCGTGTCCTTTTGTTTTAAATGATAAATATGCCTTTGTCATGAATACTCATAGGCAACCCAGGATTTACATCTGAATTGTCAAAGTGTAACTGCCCAGCTCCTGTGATGAGTGACATTATTAGTGAAATAAAGAAGTTTTTAATTTGTCATGGATAGGCCTTAGATGGTGACATTATGAGACTGTGCGGGTTGCGGTGCTAGAAAAAGTTGTCCTTCCCCCGCTATTTTTCTAAGATTTGTCATTTATCAACAAGAGGCAATCTGCCGCAGGAGGTTCTCTGTGAACATTTGTACTTTGGTGCCATTAGTCCGTCTCTTTGGGTTTCATTATTTAGGCTGGATGGCTGGTAGTTCTTATCAAAACGAATGCTACTGGAAGTACCCAGGCTCCTGGTGGTCAACCAACCAGCATCATGATTTGTTCTGTCAGGTTATTGTTATCAAAGACAGTGTTTTTTTAAACTTTAGCTTTATTTCAAGGTCTGTGTCAATCGTATTTTCTGAATACATTTCTTTGATATCTTCGTTCCCACTAACCCACATCTACTCACGTGTATTTGTGTATGTGCTATTTATATAAATACATCGACCTGTTCATATCTACCTATACAATTTCATGTTAATCATCAAAACCCTCAGAGTGTCCATTTTAACTGTTGTATTTGACTCTTCAACTAAGGAATTAGGACCATTAAAATTAAAAGTATTGTGAAGTCTTGATCTTCACCTGTTTGCAGTTTAACAGAAGATTACAGCTGTCATATATTTGCTTTATTTGTTCCTACACTATTAATAGACAAATAATTTGATAATTTTAAAGTTTCTTGTGGTAAATGTTTCGTGTTGGTAATAAGTGGTTTATTCTAATTTTTTGTCTAAAACGTATCCTGTGAAGATTTAGTATTTTAACAAGTAACTTTTAACAGAAATGGCATTACCTTCTACATGATTTGTCTTTATAATTTCAATACAACTGTTTTAAAAGTAGGCAGAGTAAGAGTGTTCAATCTCTTTTTCAACTGAATTGACTGGTGAATTAATCAAAACAACCTTTAATTTAGAATGTTGGGAATTTACATGAAAGTTAAACTATATATTTTAGTTTGATTTAACATCTCTCCATAAAAATCATTAAAATGGTTTCATCAGTATAAAAGCCTCACTTAAATTATATTTTATTTCAGGTCATATCCCTCACCCCACAAATGTATTAATCTTGGGTTTTCTGTTTTGATTGTTTCAGAACTAAACTTTAGCACTCCTTTTTTGAACAATGTTTCTTGAGTGCCAAATATATATATATTTTAAGGGAAAAAATACATGATTAACCCTTATTATCAGCCTTGCTCTTCTAATTTCTTTTTTAATTTTTAATATTTCCTAGATCCCCTGTTTCATAGAAAATGAAGTCTTCTTCATATTTGTTTCCCAAAACAAAACAAACACCTGGCAACTCTAAAGCCCAACCCCTTACATTAATTGAGATTTTTGTACTGTAATGTAAGTGTCTGAGTTTCCGAGACCCTAAGGCTTTCACCCAACTTGAAGACAATGATGCCAGTGAGCTTCTGTCCAGAGTTAATCAGCTGCAGAATTTGTAAACTGCACATGTGTCAAAGTTGAAAATGTTAGCACTCTAATAGAAGCTTGAAAAGGTTAGATCTGATAAAAGCCATCAGCAGTTAAAGAAAGTGATTTATGGGAATGTAATGACACAAAATGCCTCATTTATCACTCATATATAGATAGGTTAAGGTTCCTGTGTCATACTTTTAAAAACTTGACCACTTCGAATTGTCAAAATAGGTACTTAATTGCCCTTCATCCTTTTCATTTTGAATTTATTTCATTTGAAATTGGTAATTTCATCTACGATTACTTTACTGTCATTCACTTCATATGGTTCCATTTACAGTCATTCATATTTAGGATTTTCAAAAACTGCATCACTGATCTTTTTGAAGTTTTATTAGCTAAAGCTGTTGCAAAGAAAGATTAAGCCAGTCTTATATATGCTAATTTACACTTTTATCTAACACAAATACCATGAAGATATGTTGAAGTTTCATTTTCTCTTTTCTAACACTTGTAATTTTCATCAGCATCTTATTATCCTCTGAATATTCTGTATATCTCTCTTAAAAAGTGCACCACAAAATGTTAAAAGACAGAACCATCATTTGGTTTACCATCCTAATAACTCAACTTAATATTTAAGCTCCACACAAATTAAATTTAATGAAAACCTGCCCGTCTGGCTAAATGATCCCTAAAAAAAGGGGGCAAAAGCCAAAGTTAAGAGACATGCCAAATTGTATTTCTTTCCCAGGATCATTAGAAAACAACACTTAATTATTTCTTATACATTCTAAGAAAGATATTTATAAACTCGGAATTTCTAAACATTTATTGACTTATTTGATGTCAGTTTATGCATAACTATCTTAACGCTATTAAATAAAAACTATTTTACAAACTGCAATACGTCAAAGTAGTATTGTAAAACACAAAATTTTATGAATGATTAGCACAGTTTTAGACTCCTTAATGTGACAGGTAGGCTTGCTGAAGGGCTTCATGGAGATCTTTCAGAACATGAAGTAGGCAGAAGTGTGCCAGACTTCCTCTGCCCCTCTAGAGCCAAAAAATAAATTTGAGAAGTTTGGCAGGTTTCACTTTGTCAGCCCAATGCTGCACTTTCTTCAACAGTGACATTCCAAATTCAATTTAAAAAGAAGTCAGAACAGTTCCTTCAACAAGACAAAGGCATGAAAAAAATTTACAAGGAAAGGGAGGAACCATATGTACTAGGAAAGAAACTTAAGAGACATCCTAACCAAATGCAGTTGATCCTGTTTGTTGTACCTTGATTCCATCAAACAGACTACAAAAAAAAAAAAAAAAATCACACTTTTTAGATAGTCATTGAAAGTTGAATATGAATTATTGTGAATTCTTAACACCTAGAAATTATTGTTAATTCTCCTAGGCATGAAAATGCCATTGTTGCATTATGTATGAAATTGTGTCAAAAAGAAAATGTCCTTTTTTTGAAAAAGAGATATATACAAAAATACGTAAGGGTAGATTGAGTTGGTGTCTGAGATTTCCTTTAACTATTTCAACAAAATAAATACATAAGTTGATAGAGAAAGAAAGATTTAAAGAGGGATATAGAGTCTGGAAGATGGATATCTGAGGTGAGGGGTCTCTCTGCTTTGCATACATTGAAATTTTTGCAAAAAATAAAAAGAGTCAGGGGAATTATCTAAAAGTACCATTTTAAATATAAAATTATAACATCCTATATTTTCTAGTATTTTCTTACCACCAATGTAAGTTTTTAAGTCATAAGATATAACCTAAACTTTTTTTAATCTCCAAAGTTTATTCAAAAAATCATCTAATTGGCTACCACCAAATCCATTTACAACATTTTAACCCAGTACCAAACCCAGTATTTTTTAAATAAAGAAAATGGGTAAGAAATTCTGAACATTTATTCAAAATACGACAGAAACCTATTAGCATACTTCTTTGTGCTCTGAAAAGTGTTTAATTCCTAAGTAGTAGCACAAATCATTTGTTTTGTTTAAAATGATTGTTGATGTATAATTTCAGTCTTATATCTCTGGCAAATGAATTAGAGGTTTATAAATCTTATATTTTAAGCTTTGTTTTTTATCATTGTTTACCAAAGCATTTTCTTGAGTTACAGATATAGTTTCCCAACTTAAGAAATATTAAACTAAATGTATTTCTAGATGCATCTTTGTTCAGAAATTTTATATACATATATACATTTAAATTAAAATCTTGATTTTTTTTTGTATGATTTTTAAAACCTGCATTTACTTGGCATTTTAAGCACATATGCAGTATTTTCATCTTTAAGCAACAACAAGAAAACCAGAAAATCTGAGACCCTCAGAATATACATTGATTTGGAGAAAATGTGTTCTTAATATGAATTTATCATTTACCCAGCTTATGTTAAAGGTTAGTTAACCAAATGTATTTTTTTTCCTTTTTGTGAATTGTATACATACGTTAAGACAATACAAGAAGAACCATTTCAACTAACCTTCCAGGGATTAATCATTTTGTTGGAAGGAGTTTTGTTGTTATTTTTTAAATCTGTGATTAGAAAAATACATATCATATGTGTTTATATAATCATAGGCACCAAAATTGCCTCAATCTATGAATCTTAGCAGTTTGCTCTTGTAACAACTATGAGGAAATGTATTAGAATGCCTTAATTGCAGAGCAAGAAAAAGAGAAGGCACAGTCTTTTCACATATGATCTTTCAATTGTTCACCAAAGGATAAAGAAAGCATTCAAGCGTGGTTTCAAGAACTGTCAGCAGTAAGAACATGCAAGGTACTTTGTAGGGCCTTAAAGACCGTTCTAGGAAATTGATTTAATTAAAAAGTAAAATAGACTTTTCATTTCAAAGAAATCTTAAAAACGTTATAAAATTTCATAACGTTAATATATTAATAGGGGTATTGTCTTCTTATCCTAGATGAGAAAAAGTCATCCGTGAAGCTATTATGTTTGATTCCTACAACAGTGGGGTTTATAAATATTTTTCTTTAGGTTTGATTTAAGAGTGAGAATTATAATGCATTGAAGTATGTAACAATGTTAAAAGGTCTACTCTTTTGATTCATAGATGGTGATTCAATCTCACCCATAAAGTAGGAACATCTATAGTAGTCTTCCCCCTCCGAAAAGAACTCCTTTTACCCAAATTAAAGTTTAAAATGATCAGAAATGTCAGTGCATAGGCTGTTTGTTTTAATTAACATGTTCATGTACACTTTGTTCATCCTTAGAACAATACTAGTACTCTGTAGTCAGGTATAAGAATTCCAGAGGCACTTTATTCCTCTCTTAGTTACTTTAACATATATATATATATATATATATATTTTTTTTTTTTTTTAAAAAAAGCTCATTTATTTTCCAGTGAGTTCAGTCCTAAAGCTTAATTAGCAGTATTATCTCCAAGCTGAATTACAGCAGAGAAGGTTAACCTGGCTCTGTGCTAAGTAGCTGTTTATAAATAACCCAAGCTTGTTCTTCTAGAGCTTCAGAGCTTACATCGTCACCTCAGCCTGCCTAGCCTATGTCAGGGTTTGGGAAACCAGTCTGCTCTCATCCAGGCACACACACATCAGTATTTACTGGCTATTTCCAGACACCAAATATATTCATGTTTAAATTGTCTTTGTTTTAGGACACTTCATTCAAAAACAAATCAATCTCAGAAGGTTGTGTTTTTAAGTAATTACTCTTTCATTGAGAAACTGTTTCTGGGCCAGTGTTGCTATTTTTCCAACTAGTCAATGATCAATGTATTCACTGTTCAATGTAAATAAATAAATAAGGATTAATTTGGCAGTGTACTTAACGGCCTTATTAAAATCTTCAGTGTCTAGACTTCCATTTAAAATGACACGAGTGAACAATAGATGCATAGTACAGGGGCTCGCTTCCAGTTTAGCTCACACAGGGATGTAGCCGCTAAAAATGCCTGCTCTATATTTCCATTAACTCGAGTTTCTCAGCTTAAATTATTATTCTGCAAAAGATACTGCAAACTACTTTGTTCCTAAATAGTCATTCAGTAGATTGAATAATACTTGAAGATTTGTTGCATTTGGACTGTAGGAAAAGTAATGTCTCTGTGTGATAATGAGTATATGATTTGCATGTGTGTTGTATAATTTACAATATACATATGCATTCATCATGTTATTCTTTCAATATGATGAATTGTGTCAGTTTATTGCATATGTCTGGATGTACCTCATCTCTTAATTAAAGCATTAATCACTAAAATTACCAGAGATACATAGTTTTAGTGTACTTGTAAAATTTAGTGTTGATCTTTGCATAGTAATACACATATTATTTCTAATTGGTAGACTATACTAAGACATTTTAAGTAAGGATTTCCCTGTTATCATTCTATCATATCAATTATTTTAAATATGCTTATCTTAATGTATACTTACGCTTTTTAACCATTTTAAATCATTTTTATTTGAGATTAATTTCCTAAATCACTAAAATTACCAAAGACATACATATGTGCATATATATGCATATTATATGATCAACTTTAAAATTTAAAAACCATATATAGTCTTATTGTACTTTTAAGACTTAAAGTTGGTCTTTGCATATTCATCCACATTATTTCTAATTGGTAGACTGTAAGATATGTTAAGTGAAGATTCTGTATTATGCCTCTGTCATATCAAATTTATATATGTGATCTTAATATATACTTGCCACACACTTTAATAATTGTGTCGTTTAATAATTTTTTCCCACTTGGGATTAATTATATTTGAGTTTAATTTCCTAGCACCTAATATTAATTCATTTGTAAGTAACAAACATTTGCTAATCATACAGTTCAATCCTTTCGAAGTCCACAGCTGCAGAACAGAATTAAAAATTGTGATGCTTAGAGGGAAATATTTGGGAAAAATGTTACCATCTGGTCATAGGATTTAGTTGCTAAGAGCTCTTAACGAAGGAGGCATATGTAGCATCTTGCCCATTAGTTCATTTAACTTTTCTAAGAAAGCAATTTTATTTGGTTACTCCTAAACAGTTTCCATAACTGTCCCCATTATCTACCTTCTTAGCCCAAGACCTTGCTTCAGGGCTTCTCTGAGAAGGTAGAGAACTCCCATACATAACTTCTTTAAACCACCCCCATTTCTCGCTCTCTCTTTTTTTTTTTTTTTTTTTTTTTTTGAGACAGAGTCTCTCTCTGTCGCCCAGGCCGGAGTGCAGTGGCCGGATCTCAGTTCACTGCAAGCTCCGCCTCCCGGGTTTACGCCATTCTCCTGCCTCAGCCTCCCGAGTAGCTGGGACTACAGGCGTCCGCCACCTCGCCCGGCTAGTTTTTTTGTATTTTTTAGTAGAGACGGGGTTTCACCGTGTTAGCCAGGATGGTCTTGATCTTCTGACCTCGTGATCCGCCCGTCTCGGCCTCCCAAAGCCTGGGATTACAGGCTTGAGCCACCGCGCCCGGCCTGTTTTTGCTTATACTCTCCACTTGTCTCAAATGAAGGTGGCTTCTTATTACACTTCTTCCTTTCCTCAGTTTTCCCTCTTCCCTAGAATTGCATGGTTTGAAAATCTCCCTTGATTTACAGCCTGCAGCTACTGACTTACTCCCCTCTTCCTATTGTTGTCCAGTATCTTGGTATTCTCTCATGCTGGTGGCTTCTACTCCCCAACCCACTTAATGGAAGAACTTGACATTCTCCCATGTTTGTTTCCAAGCCACATAGGCATGTATCTATGAGATGCTGCTTTGATAATTAGTTGGTTATACTCCTGCATCCTACTCAATTGCATAAACATTCTCTAATTCCTAATGGAAAGGCTGAAGAACCTTAAGCCTACTCACTTGGACCTGCAATTGATGAGTGCCTGGGATGCTGAGTTATTTCAGGGCTCTCTGCTGTCAATGTTCTAGCAGTATTACCCATCCAGACCTCTGTGAAATCTTAGTAAATAATGGCTGTCCATTACCTGCAGAGGAAAGTCAGGCCCCTTGTCTTGAAGTACATTTAAGGTCTTCCACAGACTGACCTCCTCCTTTCCAGCCATATCCCAAGATGTTACTCCATACACTTCCCTACTTCTAGCCAAACAAATATGCCTCACACCTTTTTTAATCATTTAAAAATGCTTCACACTGACCGGACACGTTGACTCATGCTTGTAATCCCAGCACTTTGGGAGGCCAAGGTGAGCGGATCACCTAAGGTCAGGAGTTCAAGACCAGCCTGGCCAACATGGTGAAACCCCATCTCTACTAAAAATAAAAAAATTAGTTAGGCATGGTGGCATGCGCCTATAATCCCAGCTACTTGGGAGGCTGAGGCAGAAGAATTGCTTGAACCCGGGAGGCAGAGGTTGCAGTGAGCTGAGATTGCACCACTGCACTCCAGCCTGGGCAACAGAGTGTACCCGGTCTCAAAAAAAAAAAAAGCTTCACACTTCCCTTTTGCATGCCTTTGCTCCTGCAGGTTCCAATACCTGGATTGTTCTTATTTTTGCCTTTTATGTCTGACCTCCCCTTCTACTAAATTATTCAAATGAAGTGATTCATCTAGAATCTAGACTGTAGCTAACAAATATTGCATTTGAGGCTAAAGTTATGTTAGGCTAAAGTTACGTTAGGAGCATTTGGAAAATATTAACTAATCTGCATGTTGCCAGAGTGTGCCACCATAATGTGAAATGATAAAGAACTAGACCAGGAAGTTTCATTTGTGTGTGCCATTGCTGTGACAGGGACTACATGGAGTACTACCTCAAGAATTGTGAGGCTTTTGTGGACAGCTGACTTCTGCTAGCTCCCTTTTCTCTGTCTCTCATATCCTGTCTCACTAATATCTGGGTCAATTAGTTACTATCCAGCTAGTTACTATCCAGTTAATGACTCTTCATCTTTATTAGGCAGTTATGGGATCAGATCACTGTACCGGCTGTCGGGCAAGCTTAGGTTGCTTGTGAGTCAGAGGACAATCACTTAATCAGTTGGTTGTATCCCAAGAATGCAAAGTAATTTAACCCACATAAGAATACTCATATACAAGGAAATGCCTAGAGCTGCTTTGTGTTTAGAAAAGACATCAGGGTGTGGGAGGTACATAGGGTGTCCTAGATTGTCACATAAACTCATACTTATTAATAAAGATAATATTGTTCAAGACTATATTTATGACCAAAACCACCAGGTCAGAACTCACCTTTACTTGACCTGCCCACAACATTTGACAGGGCTTACTGATGACTCCTTGAAACTTGACTTTGTTTGGTTTATAGAGTACCACACCTTTTGGTTTTCTCCCAATCTTATTAGCCATTCCCTCTCAATCTCCATTCCTGCTTCCGTCTCTTCTAACTGTTCTCTTTATGTTGGAGTGTCCCAGAGCTCAACATTTCATCCTCTTCTCTTTTTGCTCGATGATTTCATCTAGTTTTATACTATCCGTGTGCTAATGCTTCCCAAAGCTATATGTCGATACTGAACCTCTCCCTGAACTTCAGGAACTCCAGCTGCCCATTCAACACTTCTGCTTGAATATATGGCAGATATGTCAAATTCAGCGAAGCCATATCTGAATTCCAGATGTCCTTAAATGTTTTTCCCATCTCAGTTTTGACAGTTCTATCTTTCCATTTGCTTAGATGAACTACCTTGGAATCCTTGTTTCTCTGCCTCACATGCCACTTCTTGCAGTGGTTCCCTATGACCCAGAGTAAGAGCCAAAATCGGCCTTCATGGCCCTAGATAGTTCTGCCCCAGTTATTGTTCTGACCTCATCTCCTGCCACACACTCCCCACTTACCCACTCTGCAACAGCCATTCTGGCCTCTTTGCTCTTCCTCAAACTTGTCAAGTACATTGTTGCCCCTGGCCTTTTGTGCTGACTCCCTCTTACATGAAGCACTGTCCTCAGGTACATACGCAGCTCACTGTACAAAGTCAGACACATCACCACCTTCTCAGACCTAATCTGGCCCTCCCTAACAGCCTACAGCTTTCCTTTTTGTTCATGTTTCTCCATAATCCTTACCTTCTGACATGATCTATAATATCCCTCATTTTTGTTTGCCCCACTAGAATAAAAGTTTCACAAGGACAGGGATTTTTGTCTCTTTTGTTTACTCCTGTATCACCAGGACTAAAACCATGCCTGGCATATAATAGGCTCTTAATAAATCTTTGTTGAATAAATGAATGGTTTATTTTGAATAGACATAATGTGTTTTTAAAATGTAAATATCATGTACCAATGTTAATAGCACAAACTGCTTATGTTACAACATTTGATGTTCCCAAGGTTTCCTAGACTTGGAAGGAATGTTACAAATCTAATATATATGCCATGGAAAATAAACAATCATCAGTCTCTGAGTTTTGCAGTTTGAAGAAAACAAGGCTGGGTGCAATGGCTCATGCCTATAATCCCAACACTTTGGGAGGCCAAGGTGGGAAGATGAATTGAGGCCAGGGGTTTGAGACCAGCCGGGCAACATAGCAAGACCCTGTTTCAACAAAAAGACAAAAACAAATTTAAAAAGCCAGACCCAGTGGCATGTGCCTGTAGTTCCAGCTAGTTGGGAGGATGAGGTGGAAAGATCCCTTAAGCCCAGGAGTTTGAGCTTACAGTGAACGGTGATGGTAGCCCTGTACTGAATCCTAGGCAATAGAGTGAAACCCTGTCTCTAAATACAAAACAAAACAAAAAACAAAGAAAAGATAGGCTGTCCCTTTTCTCCCTTGCTTTGGTTTTACTGGGAAGCCCACTGCAATTTCTGAGAGAAATATTACCAACTTAAAGAAAAATTATTGATATTGTTTTATATGTTATCAGTATGTTTGCAGATGGTGTTTCAATATACTTATAAAACCATTTATAGGAAATGCACACTGTGACACGTACTTTAACCATTACTGGCAAGTATCAAACTTCAAAATTAATTATGCAAATATTCCAAATGTTAGCAAGTTTAAAGTAAAGCAAGAGATGACATCTTGGATCCAACTGAAAATAAGTATGTATTATCCTATTACCATTTTGATTACTGAAAATTATACGAAAACCATGTTATTGAATTTAAAAGATCCATAGTGTTGGCCATCTCTGCACATATCACATCCAAAAACATTGAAAAATTAATATTCTGAATGAAATATACAAAGTTTACTTTTTAAAACTCTGAATATGTATCTAAAATGTCATATTTACTACAGGAATCCACATTACTTAGCAAAAACAACAAATTTATTTTGTATGGGAAAAGGGCTTGCTTGGGTTAAAGTTTCACTGAATATGGTTTGTTGAAAATGCTTTCCAAACAAAAGTTGGGTGGTTGAATAATTTTGGAAAATGTTGCCTACTACATTAGAATAGTAAAGGCTCTGAGAAATTCTGTGTCAAGGAAACATGTTTATCATTGTTTAACCCTATATTTCTTAAACTTATTTGATAAAGGATCTCTTTTTGCATCGAATACCTGTGTCCCCTTTGGAATGCCCTCTTGGAATCTCTTGTGTGGACAATCATCAAATCAGTGGTGGGATATGAGTGAGGTAGACGTGGTGGTGGGTGGGGAGTACCACTTTTAAGCTACCTAAGAGGAGATGGTAAATATACTTGGGCATCCTAACTAACCATACCCGTCATAACTGAAAAGCCCAAATGACATCAGCTTAGATCCGAGATTATACAGGGACCAGACAGACAACAGAGAAGAGTGGAGACCGTGGTGATGCCGAGAGATGGTAGTACTTCTATGTGAAACAGCCCTACTCAGTCTCAGCTCATGTGGCTATGGAGATAAAATGGGCCCACTATGGCCAAATCTCCTAATTCTTCAAATCATGCTGAATATCACAATTTTTATGGACCAGGCACAGTGGCTCATGGGGCCAGGCGCGGTGGCTCACACCTGTAATCCCAGCACTTTGGGAGGCCAAGGCGGGCGGATCACCTGAGGTCAGGAGTTCAAGACCAGCCTGACCAACATGGAGAAACCCCATCTCTAGTAAAAATACAAAAATTAGCCAGGCGTGGTGGTACATGCCTGTAGCCCCAGTTACTCTGGAGGCTGAGTCAGGAGAATCGCTTGAACCCAGGAGGCGGAGGTTGCTTCGCGGTGAGCCGAGATTGCACCATTGCGCTGCAGCCTGGGCAACAAAAGCGAGACTCCATCTCAAAAAAAAAAAAAAAAAAAGTTTGCTCTCCTGCATTTCAATTTACTTTTTATTTTTATTTGTATTTATTTTGAGGCAAGGTCTCACTCTCTCACCCAGGCTAAAGTGCAGTGACACGATCACGGCTCACTGCAGCCTCCAGCTCCTGGGCTCAAGCACTCTTCCTCCCTCAACATCCCGAGTAGCTAAGAATATAGGTGCGCACCACCACACCTGGCTTTTTAAAAGAATTTTTTGTAGAGACAAGGTCTTACGATGATGCCTGGGCTATCTCCTACATTTTAAATAGTGACAGTTAATTCTGTAGTTTCAGAGCACTGAAACAAAATATATCCCAGAACCACCCTGACTCATGACCTCTACTTTATGAGGAATTGGTACAGCAGCATAAAAAGGAGAGGCAGGTGAGGTAACCAGTGCACTCCTGCCGAATAATCAAACCCTGGTAGGAACAAAATAACTTCACCTTCCATATTTTCGAGACTGGAGTATTTCCAACTAGTTGTAAGTGTTTACGTCTGAAAAACTTCAAAGACCAGTTGACATCATTGTCCTCATCAAGTAACTATAAAGACAATGTAATATTTGAAAAGCTTTTTTTTTAGTTTACAAAGTACTAGCATTGAAAAATAAAATGATGCTCTAGGGGTCCTAGTTTCCTAGGGCTGTCATAACAGAATACCACACAGACTGGGTGGCTTACAGGACGGAAATTTATTTTCTCACAGTTCTGGAGGCTGGAAGGCTGACATCAAGGTGTCGGCAGGGCTGGTTCTTTCTGAGTGTCATAAGGAGAGGATTTGTGCTTAGCTTGTAGAAGGGATTCTTCTTCCTGTGTCTTCACATCATCTTTCCTCTGTAATATCTGTGTCCAAGTTTCCTCTTCTTGTAAGGACATCAGTCATTCAATTAGGGACACCCTAATGATCTCATTTTAACTTAATTTCCTCTGTAAAGACCCTGTCTCCAAATACAGTCACATTTTGAGGTGCTGGAATTTAGGGCTTCAACATATGAAGTTTTGGGGAGGTACAGTGTAGTCCATGACACTAGGAAAGAACTTTGTGGAGTAAAATGAGGGCTGTCTCTGTTGTTTGGGTTTTGGTTTTTTGGTTTATGTTAATATTTAAAAATTAGACTCAATATCTTAACCATAATATTTTATACATAAGCCAGGAAAAGTATCTTTGTGAATTGAAACTAAAAGAGTAGATGAAACCAAGTATCCAAATAAAAAAGTAGATGGAACTAAATGTCCAAGTGTCCAGGGACTTACAAAAACTAGTGTGCATATGTGAGATACTAGGAAAGGAAGGATTGAAATTATAGGTCATTCATTTGGATCACCATCAAAGACCCAACTAGATAAGACCAGCTGGAAGCCAATTTATGTCTATAAATACATAAAATAGAGTATAAATGGAATAATATGTAACATGAGATACGAACGAACCGTTACTGTTAACATCAAGACATGTTCTAATGCATAAAAGTTCTTAGTAGTCTAAGCTTATGCAAAACAATTTTTTTTGCTTTACGTTTGTTTTCTCTTGTTTTAGTGTTTGTTCATTAATACACAGGAAAACAAAAAATCAGTACATTAAGTTTTGATGGCCAACAAAGAAGGCAAAAATCAAACAGAAACTTGAATTCAGCATTGATTATGTAAAATAAGGTTTTTCAGGTCACCTTTATTTTGCGAACTGCTTTCTCACAATTTTCTTTATACCATCGTAGATTTCTGAGACCCCAGTGTGCTTGAGTTGAGACCTCCTTCTGGAGTCTTCCTGTTGTTGGTTCGCCTGTATAGAATAAGTATTTCCAAATGCAGGCCAGTTTTCTTTCAAAACTGTAGCAGATTGCTGAAGTTCACTCATTCACACATTCATCGGTTTATTCATTTAACTGGTACCTTGTGCTGGGTACAGGGGTAGCCAATAAAGATAAAAGATAAGCAAGGCCTCAAACCTCAGTAAGCTCATGGTCTTGTAAAATAAACAAGAATGTAAACAAGGAATTTTAGTATGTTAAGTGCAGTAGCGACTGGCTTGGGTCCTCAGAATGGAAATAGTCATTCAAGCCAGAGGCAGCGGGCAGACCCATGAGCTGAGTCGTAAGAAAAGCACAAAGGTTTTCTAGGTAACCTTTTAAAAGGCAGACCAAATTACCTGGCATGAAAGTGGAGAACTTCAGAAATACATAGTCTATTAAAGAAATGGTAAGTACTTCGGTATTTCTGAAGTATCAACTGGGTCAGGATAGAGAAGATGATATTGGAGAAGTAAGAAGAGCCAGATCATGTAGGGGAAAATCCCTTCCGCGGTAGGGAGCCGTTGAAATGTTTTCATTAGGGAAGTAGCGTGATCATGTTTTTATTTAGAAAGACTGTGTGAACAACAATGGGGGGAATAGATTGGAAAGGAAAGTCACTGAGAGTCATATTTATTTAAGAAATAAGCAGTAGATAATCTTAGCAAAGTCATAGAGCAGGGTGCTTAAACTAAACATAACCTGCTACCTGTACTAAAACACACAAAGATATTCCATGTTCTGCAACATCTCTTTCCAGTATCAAGTCCCAACAGTGCAGTGTCTTCATTTCATCTAACCAAATGCAACAACCAGAACTGATCCTGGCATCAGTGGATGCTGCAGTCAGGGTCCCTGCAACTTCTGATGCTTGAATCCCAGGTATGGAGTGAGCATTATATGTACCTTCGGTGTTCCAAGGTGTAAAGAGAAACCATGAGGTAGGCCAGGCACAGTGGCTCACACCTGTAATTCTAGCCCTTTGGGAGGCTGAGGCAGGAAAGGTGCTTGAGCCCAGGAGTTTGAGACCAGCCTGGGCAACATAGTGAGACCCCATCTCTACAAATAATAACATTATTAACTGAGCATGGTGATATGCGTCTGTGGTCCTGGCTACTTGGGAGGCTGAAGTGAGAGGATCGCTTGAGCCCTGGAGGTCGAGGCTGCAGTAAATCATGATCATGCCACTGCCTCCAGCCTGGGCAACAGAGGGAGACCCTGTCTCAAAAAAACAAAATAAAACCAAAAAAAAAACCCACGAGGCTGTCTATAAACCCATTGACTTAAGCATTTTATTCTTCATTCTAAAGACTTTTGTTTTTCATAAAATGTCTCTGAAAATTTTGGTTTTCTATTTCCCTGAAATTTACTAGACCTTCATGAAATCCATCACCAGATGATTGACTTTGCAAACATTTTTTTCTGTCTTTCCATTTAATGGGAAAAATTAGTCTTTGTCACTCTATTCTGATATTTGTACAGGGGAATTCTGCAATGAGGGGACATAGCGAAAAAGGCCCACTTTCCTTGCAAGCTCTTCAGAGTAACATCTGCCTCAGTGGAGACAGCAACAGACTACTGAGTACTTCCCCCAGGCCTCTGGTCCCTATGCACAGCCTGTTAGTTATCCTGGTTTCTCCGTAGGGAAGCAAATGTCAACCAGCCACATTAGCATCTTTTTTATGTTCATTAAGAAGCCAGAGGATTATTGGGTCTGAATATCTCTGTAGCTGCATCCTGGGATCTAGGTCTCCCTCAGGGTGGTCTGATTGCCCTGTCCAGTGTACCAGATTCACATAAATTCCTTGACAGCAAGGGTAATATCTTCACTCATTAAGTAGGTACCTATTGAGCACCTACTATGTTCACCATTCTGGGAACCAGGAATGCAGAAATGAACAAGACAGATGTGGGCCCTGTCCTTAGGGATCTCATACTGTGATGAGCAAGACAGAAAATAAACAAGTGAATGAATGAATACATTGTTTTCAAATCATGACAAAGTGATCAGGGAAGGTTTTTCCAACCAGCTGTGATAAAATAAATCTC
This sequence comes from Theropithecus gelada, assembly GCF_003255815.1. Classification (NCBI taxonomy): domain Eukaryota; kingdom Metazoa; phylum Chordata; class Mammalia; order Primates; family Cercopithecidae; genus Theropithecus; species Theropithecus gelada. The sequence continues at coordinate 12,067,196 of NC_037674.1, forward strand.
GGTAAATGTTTGAGTTGAATCTCATTTCACCAAATTGAATCAGACCCCCTCTGCACATCAAACTCAGAGGATAACCTTGAAAATGGCCTTCAACCATACTGCTGTTTTGTGTACAGCTCTAATCAGCCCATGTGTAATTTGAGACATCGAATGTTCTGGCTATAGGACATCTCTGTGGCATGAAGTTTTTCTGATACATGGCCATTGACCTGAATACTGCCATGTCTAGCTTTCTGCATCCTAGAAGCAGCTGAGTACCTGTAATATCATCATTTGCAACCACTTTTGTATATATCCATAAGCCAGTAAGCAGAAACGGTGAATAAGTGGTGATGTTCTTATTGTCTGTATACTTTAGAGTATATGTGTGAGCAGATTATGATAAATGGATCTTAATGGAAACCCAGCCAGGGTTATACATACAGTTTAAACATCAGAGGTTCCTGATAGATTATAATAAAACTGAAGGGAAAAAAAATTGCACTTTTCCAAGCATTTGTAGAGCTGTGATTCATTTTTACCATTAAAATATTTATATTAAGTTAAACACTTCATTTGTTATCATCCCAGGACCCTATAAAAGATAAGGAAATTTGTCATTATTTTTCATTAAATTTTGGCTCTGTGATAAGTACTGAACTTTTAAAGACATGATGCTGGCCAGAATGAACGTCCTATATATTTTTAAATTAACCATTTGTTTAACGTTGGTATATATTACATTCTGAATAATCTAATTCTGGCCTCGTTGTTATTTCAAACAACTGTTACTTTCCAAAAATATGCATGGTTCACTGTGGAGAGCTCCAAATGACAAGTCTGTTGAACTTTCAAAACAATTGTTATCTAGTTTTCTTCCTCACCTATAATATTATTGTTATTGATATTGATTTTATGCATCTATCAATAAATATGAATATATTTTTAGATACTCTTAGGGTGTAAACATAGAATTGATTCATATCAGTTAAACTAACTCGTTTAAGAATATTACTTATGAGTCCGGGCGCAATGGCTCACGCCTGTAATCTCAGCACTTTGGGAGGCCGAGGTGGGTGAATCACCTGAAGTCAGGAGTTCAAGACGAGCCTGGTCAACATGGTGAAACCCTGTCTCTACTAAAAATACAAAAATTAGCCAGGCGTGGGGGTGGACGCCCATAATCCCAGCTACTAGGGATGCTGAGGCAGGAGAATCACTTGAACCCGAGAGGCAGAGGTTGCAGTGAGCCGAGATCACGCTATTGCACTCCAGCCTGGGTGACAGAGTGAGATGCCGTCTCCAAAAAAAAAAAAAGAATATTACTTATGAAAAATTGTTCAAATCATAGGACACAGAAATATATATATATATATTTAAAAACCAGTTTTTAGTACAATTAGAGCATAAGGAACAGGATCCAGGTAAAGAAAAGCTTCGTGCGACACCACAGACTTCAGTGTCTCTGGGGCAGCACCGATGGTTTTGTTGAGCAAACTGCTGACATAATTCATTTGATATTTAGCAGTATTATTAAGCCACCATATAGAAGACCAATTAGAGGTGTTTGGTTTGTGGGGCTCTTTGTTTGTTTTTGGAAGTTTGTTTTGTTTGTCTGTATTGGGGAGTGGAAATAGTAGAGACTGGGGAAAGGAGGCCAAGTGGGAAATTATTTCTGAAATACAAGTGCAGAATAGAGAAGGAACAAAAATAGATACGAGGAAATGGAGAAAACAGATATGGGATATTAAGGACATGTGTTGTCCTCTTCTGTCCTCTTCTGAAAGAAAGGTGTTTATGATAGGAGTAGTTAAATTCCTAATATTCAGTACCATTTAAATCATTTGCATTGTTTAGTGTCCAACTTATTTACACCAGGACTTGAACTGAGTGCTTTGGACTCCTGGTGTGCTGTGTTCTTTGTTTTAATGCTTCATCTATTTCAAAAACAAAAACAAAACTATCTGTTACCTGCATATCATGCATATATATGCATATCATGTATAAATACATGGTTCCCCACACTCACACTGCTACTTTGTGAGTAAAAGAAAACAAGGTATCACTAAAAGTTGGAAACATGTCCTTTTTGTTGAGACAAGGTCTCACTCTGTTGACCAGGACCATGGCTCACTGCAGCATTGATGTCCCCCTCTTCCAGGCTCAAGTGACCCTCCCACCTCAGTCTCCCAAGTAGCTGGGACTGCAGGTGCAGGACACCATGCCCAGCTAATTTTTGTATTTTTTGTAGAGATGGGATCTCACAATGTTGCTGAGGCTGGTGTGGAACTCCTGGGCTCAGCAATTCTTCTGCCTCAGCCTCCCAAAGTGCTGGAATTACAGGGGTGAGGAAACATTTTCTACCAGGAATCTTGATGAAATGTGTTTGTAAATAACAAAAACATTTTCAAATTGTTGGAAATTTCTTAGGAGTTAGTGCATTAAAAGGCCGGGCGCGGTGGCTCAAGCCTGTAATCCCAGCACTTTGGGAGGCCGAGACGGGCGGATCACGAGGTCAGGAGATCGAGACCATCCTGGCTAACATGGTGAAACCCCGTCTCTACTAAAAAATACAAAAAAAACTAGCCGGGCGAGGTGGCGGGCGCCTGTAGTCCCAGCTACTCGGGAGGCTGAGGCAGGAGAATGGCGTAAACCCGGGAGGCGGAGCTTGCAGTGAGCTGAGATCCGGCCACTGCACTCCAGCCTGGGCGACAGAGCCAGACTCCGTCTCAAAAAAAAAAAAGAGAAAAAAAGTTTCAACCAGCATGCGTTTCCTCATCTTAAACAATGAGTAGCAATGTTTGCAAAATGTGTGTTATATTATCTCTCTAAATAAAAGTTGATAGTTCCCGTAACACTTGTAACAAACATTTCTGGGTGTCAAAATAATTTGCCTTTCAGGTCATTCCCAAGTAAATTTATTTTTAAAGCATTTATGTGCAGTTGCAAAACAGGGCTCCCAAAAAAGAGACGGCTGTTGCACGGCTTCAGTTGGCCTCGAGTTTTCATTTAGTCCATGCTCTTTTTTATAAGTGAACTTTTCTCAAAGTTGTGTTTCTCTTCTTAACTTTCATTCATAAAGGTAAGTGTCTTTATTTCCTTGAAAAGCTTTATTCATTAGAATTAAGCAGAAGTTTTCTTTAAAAAAATCACAGACTTACAGTCTTTTTAGAGCTGGCCAAGATCTCTCATAGATATAATCTAATTTCATGAGTGAGGAAACCGAGGCCCAGGGAGATTTAAGTCACTCAATGTTGAACACGGATCAGTGGGTTGAGTAAAATCTTTAAAAACAGAAATGAATTGAGTTAACATTTATGGTAGGAATTGTTTTAATTTCACAAGTAGTTAGTATTATATAACTGCTATCTACCACTTTGACACAGAGAACTCTTTGAATACCAAAACATTTTTCTTAATAATTAGTGGTAGCCAGCAATATTATCAGACCCTGAGCCAACCACATGCTGACCTAATACAAGACCTGAGGATTTTTCACCCTGAGTTTTGTTCCCTTGCTGCTACCTAACACTACACTCTGCATTAAAATCAGCTAATGAGGATTTTAAACATTTAACCACGAAGGGAAATAGTCTAGAAGTTATTTATTCATTAGCTACAACCCAAGAAGCAATGTAGCTGAGTAGAACGGGCACAGGTCTTGGGGAGTGGCAGTGGGAATAACTTTGGTTCTCATTTGGCCCCTACTGTATGACCCAGGGCAAATCTCTCAATTTCTCTCTCTTTTTTTTAACTCATCTGTAAAATGGGCACAATTTGGATTCTTTAAGGATTGAGTGAACTTAGATATACATAGTGCCTGGCACATAATACACATTTGACAACAGGTAACTAGAAGTACTTGATGGAGAGTGTCTGTAAGTAAACCAGTGCGTGCCAAGGTGAGGTCAATAGATGTGGGATGAGATGTTTCGCAGTCATTGCTGGGTCTTAGTTTGTGACTTTGTTATAATTCTGTGCTGTGGCATAGATGCCATAGCCAGATATCTCACTTTTCAGTGTGACCCTGCTAAGAATCTGAACACTTCTGTAGGACAAAAAGCGGTGCATTAACAAATTGTCTCCTTGCTCAACGAGGTTTGCCTTTAGCACCGGCCTTTTTATTTTCCTTTTTTTTTTCTCTCACAACAGCCACTTCCCTGTTTTTGGAACCACATAGTGAATTCGGGTTAGTAATTTCACTTTCCAAGATCTCAGATACTTGAGAAGTTAGCAGATATTTTTTCCATTTTAGATTTAAGTACCAAAAATGTAAAAACAAACAAGCAAACAAACAAAACCGTGCAGCCATCAACTAGGGGGTACATTCAGCACTTGTGATTATTTCAAAGCAAAAGTCCATTGACTAGATCCATGTGACTTCTGATTTGAGGATCAGTTTTTTAAAAACATCACCAACCAGACTTGTAAAGTTTGCAGAAACTGCCGACAGACCCGAAATGCTAAAGGTTGTAATCTCTTGAAAGGAGTTGGTTGATTTTCCTGTTGCCCCTCCTATCAACTTTAACCTCCAACCTTCTCCAGCATGTATCACTACAAATAAAACTGCTGAGGTTTGACAAGAGGATGTAAAGTCAGTAGGCCATCGCACAGAGACGGCCACGTGATTTTCTTCAGCCTGAAATGAAGGCTCTTTAAGTTGGGCTTTTCAATAGGAAGTCATAAACACTCACTCGTATCGCTTTAAGTTTTAATAATTACTGTTCCAAAAAACCCCAGAAATATACATATTAAATGATGTTTGACAACTGGAATTTAGTGGTTTTGTTATTGGTTGTCTTAGACCATTAACTTGGATTTCTGTTCTTAATTTTAATGTATACGATTTCAAGCAAGCAGCATATGATACTGATATAAACATGGCATTTGTATACTGCATTATAAATGAATTTTTAGCTTGTGATTAAGACAAACCAGATGACCTAAAGCAAACAATGTGTTGGTATTGCTCTGGTGACTTAAAAATAATGCCCTGTCCTGGATTCACCTGCAGTGCCTTTTGTCCTTTAGAGAACTGGAGACACGTGGCTCACGTAGCACTTCCGCTCACCAAGGTTTCTGAACTTTCATTATTTTTATAGATTTCTCCAATAATTCCACCATCTGTGGAAATTATTCATCCTACACTAGATGAATGCTGTGTTAAGAAGTCTGTGGCACACTTCAGTCTGAACTCAGTGGCTGTCTGTTACTAGGTCTGGTCTGAACATCAGGAATGGGGTGCTATTGCATCAATAATTGGACAGTGGTTCTTCTTTTAAAAAGCAAAAACAAAAAAGCACATCTGTGTTTTTGTCAAGGCCAGCTTAGTAGCTCCCAAACAACCATAGAGAGGTGGTCTACCTGTCCAAGTGTTCATTTTTCACGCTGATTTTCTCCTATCTATGTTATTTTCACCAGACCACTGAGTGAAGGGAGGACACAGGTTACGAAGGAGCAGTGAGCCTGAGAAGTAAAGGGCATTGGTGCTGGAGATGGAGGACGGGGCACCGATTAGGTCCTCCTGACCTCTTGGCCACCTCGGCAGAATCCTGCCTTTTAGCAGAGCCAGGATACCTTCTGCAAATGCATTGTGTTGCCATAATGAAAATGCCTGTGTATAAAACTCCAGACCCAGTCACCTGAGCACTTCACTTCTTCCTGAGGAGGATCCAGAGCCTAGAAAAGATTTGTGTGTTGGTTTGTGATGGTGGTGTGGTGGGGGCACAGGAGACGGGAAGAAGAAACAAACCCAAACCAAAAAACCTATGTGGGTATGACTGTCATCTTAGAATTCTTAGGGAACTACATTTTTATATGTTCCTTATTGCAAAAAAACGGTTGAGACCATTAGGAACCTCCTTCATTCGTCCCGTGAAACAGTGCAATTTTATTCTATAAATCCAAATGCTAATTATTAACAACAGCTGTAGTAATCCATTGCATTTATACAGCACCTCCACATTCATTATTTTGTTGGAGCCTAACCACTCCTCTAGGAAACTGAAAGCATTTTAATGGATAGGAAAGCAAAGGCTCAGAAAGATAAAGTAACTTGTCCAATATTAATTCATTAGTGTCAGAGCCAGGATTGCAGCATTTACTGGGTACCAGGCATCCAAGGATGGGTTTGATTCCTTCCCTCAAGGTGCTTACAGTCTGTGACGTGTGGGGTGGAGGGCGATGTTGCTGATAGCTCAATGCTTAACATACAACAGGAGGGAACACTGAGGCAGTGGCCTGAGCTCAGTCTGTGGGAGGAGACCTGTTTTGATCCAGCTGCCCTCATTCCAAGTAAAGGCAGTTTTAAGAATTAGCTATTTGGCCAATTGAAAAATATCTTCTGATTTTAACTCACTGAATTGCCAGTTCCAAAACTTTTTAAGACATAGTTATACTATAATTATAAAAGAGGCCAACCTTATAACTCAACTGCTGAAAAGGGAGATGAAGACCTACAAAACGTATTAGGAAAAGCCGTGGAGATCAGCAGGTGGAGGTGTGGGGCGAGTTGGGTGAACAACTCAAACATAAAAAAGCAAACAAACAAAATTACAGGTAGGACAAGAAAAAACATCTGTCTTTTTGCTAATATGAAATGCCAAAACCTCCCCTTTTATTTTTTTATATTGTTGTCTTGAAACATTAAAATAAGTGAACAGCCCTCTAACATTTAGATGGTACTGGGTAAGGGAAACCCAGTCTGATTGATTTGGGTATTTTAAATTTTAGATCAATATCCACAACATGAATATTTTTACTACTTGACTAAGTGTTCTTTATGTTTGCTTTTACCAAGAACTTCATTCCTTCTATTTTTATTGATAAAAGCATGTATATGTGCTTTTAATATATATATATACACACACACATATATATATGGCACTAATAGAGTTAAAATAGGCATACATGTGGTTGAGAAGAGATTTAATTCATCTCTTAATGCCATGGAAATTCCTGGGTATTCCTGAAAACAATGTTCTACAAGCACCCAGTGTTGCCTAGGTGGAAGGTTCTAAAGTTAATTTGAGAGCCAGGCACAGCAGCTCACGTGTATAATCCCAGCACTTTAGGAGTCCAAGGTGTATGGATTGCTTGAGGCCAGGAACTTGAGACCAGCCTGGGCAACATGATGAGACCCCATCCCTACTAAAAATACAAAAGAAAAAAAAAATTGCTATTTGCAACCATTGTGGAAGACTGTACAGTGTGGCGATTACTCAAAGATCTAGAAGTAGAAATACCATTTGACCCAGCAATCTTATTACTGGCCCAATTATCTTATTAGTGGGTATACAACCAAAGGAATGTTAATCATTCTGTTATAAAGATACATACATGCATATGTTCATTGCAGCACTATTCACAATAGCAAAGACATGGAATCAACCCAAATGCCCATCAATGATACACTGAATAAAGGAAATATGGTACATATGCACCATGGAATACTATGCAGCCATAAAAAGGAACAAGGTCATGTCCTCTGCAGGGTCATAGATGGAGCTGGAAGCCGTTATGCTCAGCAAACTAACGCAGGAACCGAAAACCAAACACTGCATGTTGTCGCTTATAAGTGGGAGCTGAACAATAGAAACACGTAGACACATGGGTGGGGGAACAACACACACTGGGGCATGTTGGGGATGCAGTGGAGGGAGAGCATCAGGAAGAATAGCTAATGGATGCTGGGCTTAATACTTAGGTGATGGGTCAATAGGTGCAGCAAACCACCGTGGCACACATTTACCTGTGTAACAAACCTGAACATCCTGTACATGTACCCAGAACTCGAAATGAAAGTTGACGAATAAAAACGATTTACTTTCATTTAAATAGCTTAGATTCTGCTGCCTATAAATATAGGGCACTAAACTTTTATTTATGCAGGATAACTGTCCTGGTTATGCCAAAGATATATTAAATAGAATGTTTAATTGACGACTCAAAACATACCTCAAGTTTATCTTTCTAGAACTTTGTATATCAGAAGGTGAAGTAGGTGATGCTGCATCTGTCTGCATTGACTCTCAGATGTTTGGTCTGTTGACTTTCTCCTCCCAATGACAAAGAATGCTATCTGTTTTGAAGTGACTTTTAGTTTGTTGAATATTGGTGGTGAGTGGAAAACGAATGTAAATGAAATATTGTATTGCTGGAGCAGGTACAAGGGATGTGAATGAAAGCTTCCTGTTTTATGGGCTGCTGAGAGGTGAGAGCTCTTAAAAAGCAGTCTGCTAAGTGATCCCAAGCTAATGCAAATTAACAGTTGTTTTCTTTCAGAACTGTGTGACTGAATAAACATTTACCATTTGTTTCATTTCTACTCATCTCTTAAAACAGTTGCTACAGGTCTTAATAGTAAGACTCGAAACATATAATGTATTAGCCTTGGCACATCAAAATATTGTTCATCTTCCAAACTTGAGATATTCCAGTTTGGCTTCTCACTGAGTTTATAATGTTCTGAGGGTATGTATCTAAAAACGCATCTTACTAATCTCCTGGAATTGATTTTTTTTAAAAAGTCCCTGTAACTTGTCACTATTCCCAGCTTAAACACGGTCTGTCAATTGCGAGACTGATGGGCATTGTGGTACGTTTCAATCTTAGGAGGGGCCTGAATAAGCAGTTTAAACCATTAAATAGTCTTTTGGAAGAGAGACGTATGATATTTGTACAAAATAATAATGAGGTTAAAAATGGAATTTCAGCCTTTGCTGAAAGAGCAACGCCTCCTGCTTTTTTGTGCAAGCCTTTCGCATGATTCAATGTGATCACCTTTTCTCACAGCACCACTGTGGCAACTGTGAGGGGTAAAGAATTTCAGCAATTGAACAACAGTATCAAATACATTCATTTTAGGAACTCTCCTAAAGGTTTATTCCAATCGTTAACATTCCTGGAGCTGGTGGTGTCTGCCAAGTGCTCTGCGCTAGTTCACAGGCAGCAAATTTAGCATGACAAAGTTGCTCCCATTTTGCAAATGGGAAACCTGGAGCCCCAAATGGAGCCTCTCACAGTAAACTGCAGAATGGAGATGAGATCCTAGAGATACAGTATAAGGGATTATCTGGGATCATGTCGATGGTTTGCAGTTGCCTTTGTACGGCTACCGGGTTAGATCATTCTTGGCAAGTTTGGTGAATTAGTATCCTATTCCTGAGTCCCATTTCAATACCTAGCTTGGAACTCTTCCACTCCCTGAAAACTTCCATTGAAATTTTCATCAATGGTATTTGCATAGACAAAATGGAATCAAACTATTGACATGTACTTTTTTATTAAAAAAAAAAAAAAAAAGCAAATTTCTGTGAATGGTTTGTCAGTGGAGATAATTTAGCCAAAGGCACCTGTCTTCTCTGAGGACTCTGCCTGAAAAGACTTTTAGGGGGAGCTTGGTGAATGTTTTGTCTTTAAAATAAAGCTGTTTTTGAGGTATAAGAGCAGCTTGGTTTTTGAAATGGCACAATGAATAACAAAAGCCCCTTTTCACCCCCCAAAAAAGGACTAAAAAGAACATTTGTTAGACTCTTGGGGAAGAATTGTGCTGTTAACATAAAAGTCTAGATACAAGAAAAGGGAAAATTGGAAGAAGAGGAGGAGCAGGTAATACTGGGGAAATGCTGGACCCTGAAAGCAACTTGTTTTACAAAGATGATTACACTCGAGCTTGGATTCGAAACGTAAGAAAGCGTGCTTATAGTGAATAAAACAGCTCAAAGATCAAACCTAGCAGAGCATCCTGCTGTTGAGGACAGACTTATGCATGGGTATGCATGTGCTTCTCTCTCCATTCCTTCCTCTTCTCCCACAGTGGCCCTGTAAGTATATTCTGGCAGACAAGTGGCCAAGAACCAGTCTTCATAATGGAGGCCAGGTGATTTGTATTTCTGGATTTTTCGAATAGACAGGGCTTGTCATTGATTTGAAGATGGAAAGTACACTATTTCACTACCCCCTGTCATTTAGTGGATGTGGTTCTTGAGTATGTCCAGAATTATATGGTTGTTAATGCGTCTTGAGCCCTGACCTAAACTGTAGATGAGAAGGCTCTTTAAATATTAAAATGCAGAACAAACAGAATTGCTTATGCAGTAGGAAAATGCACAGTATTCAAAAGTCAGGCCTAATCTTTTTGTGGGGCAGCTGTTGTGAATGCTACATTTCTGTCCATAATATAACTCTTTTGAAAACTCCCTCTTTAACAAAAATACTAAGTTGATGGTCTCTCTTAAAAAAAAAAAAAAAGTCAAGTAACAGAGTATATAACTTCAGAGTTATCAAATATGTTTATCCCCTTTACATGTCAAAGTTTAAGTGCTATGTTTTGTATATACAGTCATCATGATATTTGAAAAGGCCATAAAGAAAAACAATTATATAATTGTTTTTAAAGAATGTAGAAGCAAGGATAAAAAGGCCTTTAGAAACTAGAGAACAGTATTAACAATTATAGTACCTGAAGTCAAGCTGCAAAATTCTGTCCTAATTATTGGTGATGATTAATTAAGCGTAAAGTTACACGCCTTGAAAGAATTTCAGAATTATTTTTCTTTGATATTTCTACCCCAAAAAAGGCCCACCCCATCATTTTCTATTTTAGCAGTTTCCACAACTTAAACATTAAATTCTTATTGTTTGATTTCTGTTATATTAGTAGTGTGTGTTTTGCAATTCTAATCTTCACGTTTTTCTTTCTTTATCACTGAAGTAGGCCTTTTGAAGCTGGGAAATTTTTCATAGCAATATTGACAGTGTTCACATTTGCATGATGACAGCCAAGGAATGGAGCAGTAATTTTTGAAATTGCAGAAGTATTTAGAACACTGATAAAAGCTGAAATATATTTTTGATGGATTGAAGTTAAGCATACATGATTTTTCCTGCTGTCAAAAGGCTCGGAATTTAGTGAATATTTGCCTGCTGTGAGAATGCAAGATTAACATCACAACCATCACCCGGGCACCCAAACCCTGCAATTTAATAGCTTTTTAGGTTCTTTCCTTTTTCTAAACAGCAATTAATCTCATTTTAGTACAATTTTCTCGTTTCTGAAGTCGCTCATTGAATCGCTGTTTTGTTCATATTTGGCTTCAGCTCCTCTGCATAGCCATTAAAGTCCCAATTAATGTCACCTTTAGCTGAAGAGTACTCATTTTTATTGAGAAAATGACAGTTGCTGCCATGAGTAGTGCAGTGTAATATACATTAATTGCCCTGTAACACTGGTAATTACGAGTTTTTCAAGCCTCTCAGTAAACTGTCATGCCTAGACAAGACTGTGCTAAAATAGATTACTCATTAGGGAGACCTGTCCTATTTTCTGGTGGGTTCTTAGTGTTGGTTTAAAAAAAAAAAAAAAAAAATCTTGAGCTTGAACAAATAGTTGCCAGGAGCAATTTCCTACAACAATATCCTCGTGTTGAGTTTTTCAGCCATCACTTAAGATTGCGGTCAGCAAACAGACAGGGTGCAGTGGACGCTACAGATGTTGAATCTTGAGCCTTTATTTATGTGGATCACAAGAGCGAACGTAAGGGCGCTTCATTCAGGGTTGAATACAGAGTGTAACTGAAGAGTGCTCCTAGAGGGTGTTGTGTTAAAACAGGTTCATTCCCTGGTATTTCAAGAAGATGGGAGAGAACCAGTGTGCCACACTTACCAGGTCTTTATCACCTCTGTGCTGAGTCCAGCAAGGAGGAGCGTTGATGCCTTTATTCATCAAATTCCTATGAGCACTGGCGTAGATAAATAAGTTTGACAATGAACATGGTGAGCTTTGTTGGTTTATATGGTTTTAAGGTACAGTTTTAAAAAGGGAGGGGGGAAATCCTTAGTTGAAGAGCGCTGTGATCATCTTCAATGTGAAATTACCAGCCCACAATCTTGTTTTAAAATATATGGTTGCTGACTGGCACATTTGGCAGTAGTTTTTTTCCAAATCATATTTCTAATTCCAGTGTGGAGATCATTTTTCAACTCCCTGTTTCTCTCATATTTCACATGTTGGTGTTTTAACACAAAATAGTGAACTTTAAAGCCCATAGTTGCTTAGAACTGACAAAAAGAAAACCTTTGTTGTATCCTTGCCTAAAGCAGGTGTTATAACAATCTGCTCTTTCCTTCTCTCTCTAAATGAATTTTGTCACAGCCTTTCAAATTTCCTTGTGGTGATGAGCTAATGAAAGTAGATAGTACAATTTGTGCTGACCAGGTAGCAAGTGCCAGCTCACAGCTGAGGATAGTTTAAAAATAAATAAATAAAATATAGCATCATATCACTGATTTACCCATTACACAGCATTAATAGTGAGAGACCTTGGTGTGTTTATCTGTTTGTATTGGTGTGCATTTATCGAATTGTTTATGACAAGACTAATTGGGGTAATTGTAGACACTGAAATTACCTGTCAGCTATATGTAACCACACTCCCTTTCTTTCTGACAAATGATGACAACTGAGGGACCCCGTAGCATTACTCATGATGGCTTTTCGAGTGGTAATAAGGACAATAGGGGCCCTGGCTAATTTGACATGGACAGCCTTCACAACAAGAAGCCAGCTAAATGACTTGTCAGGAGGGGAGAGAAGTCAGAAAAGTAATGGAGTCCCCCATGGCGCTCTGACAGGGAGATGAGGCAATTTCAACGGAAAGTGAAAAGGCTTCAGTTTGTCAAGTATTTAGAACAATCAGAGAACAGCTAGAGGCTGGAACCTGACAATAAATTTGTGAACCATGGTAGCAGTTTCATATAGGTCAGTTACTTCATAATGGCTGTGCAGTACTCAGAGAGTCCTGTTCTCGTCACGTACTTCACATCCACCAACCAGAGCTTTGTCACCTTAAATTCATGCTCTCTTTTACATCGTGGGAATAATGGTTAGGATTATGGAGGCCCAGGAATGGAAAGATGGTGTGAGTTGCAGTTGCTAGCCTGTTGAAGAATAAACAAAAATCCAGCCATGTAATACGATGATGGCAACCCTTACATAAGGACAGTAGTGACTTGTAGCCACTTGGGTTGAGCCCTCATAAACTCCTTTCTCGCTTGCTATCAGTCAGATACAAAATGCAGTAGTCCCCTTCTAGTCCGAGGTTTTGCTTTCCGAGGTTTCAGTTACCTGTGGTCAACCACCGTCTCAAAATATTAAATGGAAAATTCCAGAAATAAACCACTGATAAGTTTTAAGTTGAGCACTGTTCTGAGGAGCGTGATGAAACCTCACAGCAGCCCGCTCCATCCTGCCCACACGAGTCATCCCTTGCCCAGCACATCCATGCTGTGTACACTACCCGCCTGTTAGCAGCCACATCTTCTGCTCCTGACATCTAGCCATCCACCTCATCTTGGCTCGGTGACCCAGGGTCACTCAAAGCAGATGATCCTCCTTCTGACCTACTGTCAGGAGAGCAGTAGCAGCCTAATGCTACGCCACAAGGCCTGAGTCATTCACCTCACTTCATCTCATCACACGGACATTTTATCATCGCAAATCATCACAGGAAGAAAGTGAGTATAGAACAGTAAGATAGTTTTGAGAGAGACCACATTCATGTAACTTGTATTATAGTATATTGTCATAATGGTTCTTTTTTATTGTTATTCTCTTACATGACTAATTTATAAATTAAACCTTATTGTAGGTATGTATGTATAGGAAAAAACATAGTACATATGGGGTCTGGTACTGTCATGGTTTTAGGCATCCACTGGGTGTCTTAGAATGTATCCCCCTTGGATACGAGTAGACTACTGTATACTACTACTATTCATAGGCTAAAACTCCTACCAGCACCTTTTTCTCTGATTGTATCAATGTGATACTAATCTCAGAGCAGGCTAGAAAACTGGTACGTAAGGATATAAACGGCCTCCCTCCCCTACACCCTCTACCTCCAAAGCTGTAAGTAGCTTCTGGCCTTGATAGTAAGATGTGGCTAAAGTGTGAAATAGTCTAGTGATATTTCAACAGTTTTATTGAGCTTCTGGTTTTGTTTTATTAGGGACAATCTTTTCATTGTAAAAAAGCAAGTTTCTAAACTGGATGAGCCACTTTGCTGCTCTGTGCCTCAGTTTCCTCATTCATAAGATGAGGAAAGGCAAGCTGATCGAATTTATGTGACAGTTGATTGCATGATCTGGATGCATCATGTACAAGTTAGAATATTTTTAAGCAAGTCAATGTATTTTATGCACCTGCGACAGTCTTTTTCTTCACCACCATCACCTCAGATCTTTGTAAAGGCAATAATACTCTTTACAAAGAAATCTGTCACCTTTGTGTCTAATGAAATTCTTCTTGTGAAGATTTCTGAGCATTATTTAAGCTATGGAATCTATATTTTTAATGTTGTCTGAAGAAGAAAGTGTGTATTCTGTACACTTATTCATACTATGTTATTTGTAAGTTTTGACCTTCATGTGGAAAAAGATCCTTTCTAAACATAACGCAGTATGATATAATAATATATCTGTTAAACTTCTCAGTATAACTTAAAACATACAGTTTCACAAATATTGTTAAACCTAACCAAATAGGTTGCCTAATGCCCTAAGCAACAGTTCAGAAGGCTTAGAAACCCATCCAGAAAAACTATGAAATTGTCTTCGCTTTTGCATTTCTTTGGGGATGAAAGTGGATGGGATAGGGAGTTCCTCTTACGCCCAGTAAAAGCAACTGCCCACACATCCACTTGATTCAAGTGGCTTTTGAGTTGCCTGAGGGTTCTCAGTGTTTATCCAAGGTTTTCATCGAGAGCAGAATAAGCATTCCACCCCACCAAGATGCATCAAGGGTTGCAGGACCCCAGCAGTAGGCCCAGGGACATCAGGAGCAATTGAGTAGGTGCAGAAGGAGGAAGAGGAGAGGTACCTCTTCTTGTCTGTGCTCCCAAGTGAACAAAGGAGAATTTGGCTTAAAATGCCCCAGGCCACGGGTTCTGTACTACAAATATGTCCTCTTCCCCTGAAAATGCAACCTGCTGACAGGAATTCTCCATTTTGAATTATTAGGTCTTGCAGGTCCATATCTGGGATGAGTCTTTCCCTGCATCAGCCCCACTTTGGAGATGTTCTTTATTTTCATCACAATTGCTCAGCTAAATATGTTTTTTCTTGTGGAAGAATTTTTTTTTATTTCTAAAAAAAAAAAAAAAAAAAACTCATTATTTAAAATCGTGCTTCTTTTTTTGTAATATATTAACTCTAAAAATCTAAAAGTTCCAGATAAACAAAAGTAACATCATTATCTTCCCAATTCATTTACATTAACGCTATTAGCATTGTTAACAATAGTCTGTTCTTATACCCCTATAAAGAACTACCTGAGACTGGGTAATTTATAAAGAAAAGAAGTTTAATTGACTCACAGTTCCGAAGGTTATACAGAAGGCATGACTGGGGAAGCTTCAGGAAACTTACAATCATGGTGGCAGGGCAAAGCGAAAGCAAGCGCATCTTCACATGGCAGCAGGAGAGAGCAAACGGGGAAGTGCTACACATTTTTAAACAACCATATCTTGTGAGAACTCTATCAGAAGACTGCACTAGGGGGATAGTGCTGAAGCATTAGAAACTACCTCATGATCCAGGCCCACCAGGCCCCCCCTCCAACAATTGGGAACACAATTCAACATGAGATTTGGGTGGGGACGTAGAGCCAAATCGTATCAGGTATCATACTGTATATACTGCAGAATACTTACATGTTATTCACCTTGGAGGATGTTGAGATTGTTTTTCATATCTATAAATATAGCTCTCTGTGTCCCTTTGTAGTAGGTTCCTAATGCTTGCGTTATATGGAAATACAATTTATTTAGCCAGTCACCTGTAATGGGTATTTAGGAGGTCAACATAAATAGCACTGTGATGAACATCTTCATTGTGAAATGAGTCAAGACATGGAAAGCACAACAGCCTCAGTCAACATTTTCATTCTCTTGTCTTGTAAAATCTGCTATTATAAACCCATAAAGCTGTCGCACCTGTATTTTCTGCACCATGATGTGACTTTTAGTGATAATTCTGTTTTTTCCTTTTAATGTTCCATTAAAAGAACAGTTTTCATGATGCCAAAACATTTTCATTTATCCAGTTGTCTAGTAACCTAAAACAAACAGAAACAAAGGTAGTTTGCACATATGCGTTTGTTTTCTACCATCCAGTTCTTCGGAACTTTTAATTCATCTCTAAAGTTATTTTAGAGGCAAAGAAAGGTTATGTGTTGTGCTTCAAAAAGTATGCATTTGTCTGTTCCACAGAATGTTAAGTGTGCATTCGTTTCCCAACTCCATCCCCCACCTGAGGCCTCCATCGGCATCCAGAATAAGCATTTTCTCCTGTGAAGGACATAAGGAGCACCTAAGAAATCGTGGTGGTGGTGGTGGTGGTGGTTGAACACTTCATTAAGTCACTTTTCATATCTGTAAATATTTCTTTAGGATAATATCCAGATAATAGACTTGCCAAGTCAAAGGGATCACAGAGTTTTAAGGCCATGGATACGTATTTGGAAACTGCCTGTCACAGAATGATTGTAGCAATTTCTTCTTCCACAAGTAGTGTGTGAGTATGCCCATTTCTCAGCACCCTGGCCCAAGTCAGATGCCATCACTTCATAGATAGTTTTTACACTCTCATTTTTACTTTCCTTCCCTTGTTTTTATTCAGAATGCTTGCATTTTACCTTGTGATTCTTTGCCATCAGTCATTTTATAAGATACTCCTTCACCGGCACATCTAAAAGCTAAGGCACTTAACAATTAGAAAGTTGTATGATACAGACCTTCAGTGTCCAGTTATAATTCCAACTCTCTCTGGCCCTCAAGCTCTGGAACAGGCCACACTTTTCTCTGCTCAGGACACTACTTATTTCAGATTATTTTAAGCAGTCTCCTGCCCACTTTCCTGTGCCTTTGTTATAGCTGTCACTGTAGGTTGTTTCCATCGTGCATATAATTGCTTCATTGCTAGTAACTGGCTTAATGTTGTCACAGACCTTATTGGCTCTCCTTACCTCAGATTTACATATAGCATCCCAGGGCTTTCTTTAGGGCATTTATCATTTTTCCTCCAAATGATCTGGTGACAGTATACAGCTATTCAAGTTTTCATCAGCCAGCAGATGATATGGTCTTTCTTCTTTGCTGCCACAAGCCAGAAAAGAGGAAATCAGGGGAAACGCTTTCATTACTGCACTTCAAGGAGGCGCTGTCGTGGAGTCAGGGAGGGAAGTTTCCCAAAGTTCACTGAACTGACACTGGAAGAAGCTCTTGTGGGCAGCCCCATCCCTTTGTGACACCAGAACGAAAGCACTTCATCATCTTGCCGGTCCTGCTTTCATGCAGACAGCGAGGCATCTTCTAACGCCAGTTGCCTTTCCTGTTTACTTCTTGCTCCAGGAAAAAGTCTGAGCAATTTTATAGGACATTAACTATTACTGTTGCATACTGATATGCAAGATTCTGTTATACTTTCTTGAAAAGGCCCATTATTTTCATTTGGAAAAGGAAAAAATAAAATAGAGATTGCTACCGATTGCAAATGACTAATACTAATAAATTTAATGGGTCTAACAGCAGCTGTGACTGTAGAGTTCCTTGTACACTGAAATGGGGTTATAAACGGTGTGAAGCTCACAGGCTGGCCCCAGAAGCCTATTGCAGGCAGAATGTGGCAATTCTAGAATACCAATGGGACCAACCTTGGTTTCCTATCATATCTAGAGAGTAAATTAAAAATGTTCAGACCCTAAATGAAAGGATTGGGAGGTTTAGGATTCACTGGACAAGCTAAACTCAGCAGGAAGGCTGCCCTGGTGGTAAGCACTCCTAGACTTCATGCCTTTCACTTCTTTTTTCCCTCTGTTGCTAACCTCTCCTATTCTTTAAACTTGGGAGCTTTTCCTTTTGCTACACACAGGCACTTTCTTGATAAGGGATTCCTGCAAAAAGCTTCCTGAGGGGGCAGTGAGCTCTTTTGGTCACCCACGTATTGCTGAAGTAGTTAAGGCCTATAAGATTTGTTTATAAACATGGCTATTATGTTCTGATTCATCTACAAGTTTTTGCTTAAGTGAGTTATAGATGACTTTTGCTGAGGCAGCTCTGCCCCGTACTTTGCTGGCCACACTCAGTAAGAGTCAAGATTACATCCCGTTGGCTTCATAAAACAGGACTTTCTAGGACAGCTGTGCTTTGCTTGCACCTGATGGGAGTTCAAGGCCTCCCCAGACTGGACAGCACAGAATCCAGTTTCTCTAGGGACCCAAGGTGTCAAAACAATAAATCCCCACTTCTCTGCCATCCGCTTGGACTACCACAAGCCAGAAGAGACAGGACTGTACCCTCCATGTTGTGGGGAGAAACCACACCCATAACATCTCTGGGTTAGGGAGCCTTCCTTGCTTTCCATGGGGGATTCAGGGAGCTTGAGAGTTGGCATCAAGGCTCACTGGAGTCCCCTTCTACGTTGTATGTGTGTGTTCTCTGTGTAGAGTTCAGCTCAACCTCAGGCCAAGAATCAGCTGCTAGCTCCACCTAAAATCTGTTTATTCCTTCACTAGATACTCCTTTCAGCAGCTGTGGCTTCTAGGAGGCAAACACTGATTAGAGAGACATGGCCACAAAAGCTATGTATACATAGCGAATGTCCACATTCAGGGACAGCCTATATGAGTCTGGTGACTGTCAGTATCCATTCATTATGTGCACCAAAACAGAGCACAGGTTCAAAAAATCAATCCAGTAAATCACCCCTTCTATTCAGACTTCAGACAAAAGAAGATGCGGGGTGGAGGAGGGAATCAGTTTGACCTTACACTCAAAGGGAAGTATCTATGCTGTGAGTTGTTTTACCTATTGTGATAAGTTAGCAAAGCCAGTAGGCCGGTCTGGAAGTCCACCATGGACTAAGGCCTACTCAGCATTTTTATTTTCTTTCTGGGTTTTTTTTTTTTTGTCATTGTGAAATCTGCTGTGTTATAAATGCATAATCCTGTAGCACCTGTATTTTCTGCACCATGATGTGACTTTTAGAGATAATTCTGTTTTTACTGTTTTATGATGCCAAAAGACTCATTTATCCAGTTGTCTAGTAACATATAAACAAACACAAGCAAAGGTAGTTTGTACATATGCATTTGTTTTCTACCATTATTAGTCTTCAGAGCTTTGGATTCAGTTTTTAAAGGGATTTAGTAGGCAAGAAAATGTTAACAGGTTGTATGCAGAAAAGAATGCATTTATCTGCTACATAGAATCTTTGTGTTTGTTTATTCCACACCCCATTCCCATGCAAAGCTTCTAGCAGCATCCAGAACAAGTTTTTTCTTTTTATGGTGCTCATCTTCATTAAATCTTGACCAACAGCTTAAATATCTGTAGCTGTCCCCTAATAGCTGCTCTGCCCCTAATCAATGTCTGGTTTTCCTTAGGTATGTAGTCACCTAGAATAAAAACTCCAGTTCCCCTTGCAGCAAGATGTATCCATGGGGCTCATTTCTGGCCAGTGGAATGCACATAAGCAGAAGTGTCCAGTGCACCTTTTTAAGAAATGCCCTTACGGAACGGACACATGCCCTTCTTTACCATTTCCTGCTGATAAGAATGGGGGCCTGATGGTAGTGCCTAGGTAGCATTCTAGGGCATGAGAGGAAACTATATGCTGAAGATGGCAAAGCAAGAAAGGAGCAGGAATCTAGGTTCCTGCTGACTCCGCAGTCACTATGCCAGCCTAGAATGACTTCCCTTTGTGCTTAATTTTCTTTCTTTTTTTTTTTTTTCCTTTGTTTTCAGATGGAGTCTCGTTCCATCATTCAGGCTGGAGTGCAGCGGTGCGATCTCAGCTCACTGCAACCTCCGCTTCCCGGGTTCAAGAGATTCTCCTGTCTCAGCCTCCCGAGTAGCTGGGGTAACAGGTGCCTGCCTCCATGCCTGGCTAATTTTTGTATTTTTAGTAGAGATGGGATTTCATCAAGTTGGTCAGGCTGGTCTCGAACTCCTGACCTCAAGAGATCCGCCCACCTCAGCCTCCCAAAGTGCTGGGATTACAGGCATGACCCACCATGCCCAGCCTGCGCTTAATTTTCATAAGGCAGAGATATCTTTTTTTCTTGTTTATGCTAGCACTGTTGTGATTTTTCTTTCACTTGCAGCAGAATTTAATTCTAACCAACATGGTAGGTGAGATGTGGGGGATAAAAATAGATCTATATCAAGAGAGTTTACGTTAAAAAATAGTCAAACATGGGACTTCTAACTCTGGGGCCGATGTTTTTCCTATGTCTTTGGAGGCCATATTCCATGAAATGTAATGACAGTTGAATTTATCTAATCTTGTTTTTAATTTGATTATTTATAGGTTATTTAAAATTCTTAATTATTATCCTTTTTCCTAAATTACGGGATTTGAAAATGGATCTGTATTTTTAACAGCTTTGTTGAGATATAATTGATATACCAAAAATTGTATCTATTTAATATATACAATTTGGTGAGTTTGGACATAAGCATCTACTCATGAAACCATTGCTATAATCATGGTAATAGACAGACACATTACTCCAAAAGTTTTCCAGTGCTTGTTTTATTTTGGGGATTTGTGTGTGTGTTTTCTATGGTAAGAACACTTAACATAAGATCTACCTTCTGTTAAAATTTGTTAAAATTTTAAGTGCTCAATACCATATTGCTAAGTATAGGTACTATGGTAGACAGCAGATCTCTAGAACTTATTCCTCTTGCATAACTGGAACTTTATACCCATTGAGCAGCGACTTCCCCTTACCTCTTCCTCCCAGTCCCTGGAAACTACCAGCTGCTCTCTGCTTCTATGAATTTCACTATTTTAAATACCTCATATAAGTGGAATCATGCAATATTTGTCCTTCTCTGACTGTCTTATTTCATTTGGCATAATATCCTCCCGTTCATTCATGTTGTTGTCTGTGGCAGGATTTTTTTCTTTTTTAAGCCTGAATAATATTCTACTGTATGTATGTGCTACATTTTTTTTTTTATCCAGTCAGCCATTAACAGACATTTAGGTTGTTTCCATTATCTTGGTTATTGTGAATATTGATGCCATGAACATGGGAGTGCAAATATCTCTTCAAGATCCTGATTTCAGTTCTTTTGGATAAATACCCAGACGCGGGATTGCTGGATCATAAAATAGTTCTATTTTTAATTTTTTGAGGAACCTCCATACTATTTTTCATAGTGGATGTACCATTTTACGTTCCCACCAACAGCATACAAAGGTTCCAGTTTGTCTACATCCTTGCCAACACTTACTATCTTTTATTTCTTGTTGTTTTTATAATAGACATTCTAACCAGTATGTGGTGATATTTCATTGTGGTTTTGACATGCAATTTTCTGATGATTATGATGCTGAGCAGATTTGCGTATACCTATTGGCCATTTGTTTGTCTTCTTTAGAAAAAGGTCTATTCAACTCCTTTGCCCATTTTTAATAGGATTATTTGAGTTTTTTGTTATTGTCGTTGTTATTTGGTTTTGGGAGTTGGTCATATCTTTTGGACATTAATGCCTTCTTAGATATATAGTTTGTACATATTTTCTTCATTCCGAAGGTTTCCTTTTCATTCTGTTGATGGGTTTTGTTTTTTGTGTGTTTTTGCTCTGCAGAAGCCTTTTAGTTTGACATAGTCTCATTTGTCTATTTTTTGCTTTTGTCACCTGTGCTTTTGGTGTCATGTCCAGGAAATCATTGTCAAGACCAGCGTCAGGAAGCTTTTTCCCTGTGCTTTCTTCTAAGGGTTTTACAGTTTAGGTCTTAAATATGTCTTTAATTCATTTTGAGTTGATTTTTGTGGATGGTGTAAGATAAGGGTCCAATTTTATTCTTTTGCCTGGGGATGTCCAATTTTCCCAGCAGTTAAAAAAAAAAATGGATCTATATTTTTAATACTCAGAGTTGACTCTGAATCTTGGGAAACTTTCCTTCCAAATGTGTTACGGTTCAGCAGTTTGAAATAAAATTGTCTCAGTCTGTTCTCTGTTCCCTATGTAATGTAGATGTATTTTTGGGCTTCCTGAGTCAGACCTGAACATAACAAGGACCAGGAGTTCTAGCCTGTGGGTAAGGATTAGATTCCAACATCACCAGAATGTGTAGCCCCATCCCCTTTTATGGAAATGGCCTTACAAAGTCACCCAGTAATTTCAAATCTGTTGAATTGTAGTTGTGAAAGAACTATTTTAAGAGTTGACACGGTTACATGTTTATTAAGTGTTTATAAATGTATTAGTCACTGTGCAAACAGAGAAGCAGGTGGGCTTCATATTCCCACCTGTTCAGGTCACTGAAGCAAAGCCACCTGGAAAGCTTCACACGAGTAATTGGACCTTCAGCCTTCAGACTTCCACTTGCATTAAATTCAGCAACCAAGACTCTGACATCTCCTGAATACCTTCTCCATGTGCCCTTTGTTATTAGAAATTAGCCTTTTGTGAGTCATGTAGAGTGAACTTGAAATTCAAACGTACTGCTGTAGAGGTGATACAGACAGTCAAGATAACATTTTGGAGTGACTAGTAAAAGGAAGCTGATGAAATAAGTGTTTCTAATTTGCCTTCCATCAAGGAATGGCTTCCTCATTTTAAATAGTCATTAGGAATTCGGAAGGCCTGAGAAATTGGAATCATTGATCGAGTTTCTTCATAGGAAACCATCTAAGGAAGAGAGGGCTATTTGTAACCCCTCATGTATTGTGCTCACTGCAAACACTAGTCTGTGGTTCAGCTCCCGTTACCTGCCCTTAACTTCCTCCCACCCCCAGAAGCCCTGCGTCCAAAGGCTTATAGATTTCACGGACAGCCAGAGGAAGCTAGACAGTGTTGGCCTGCATGATTGGTATTGGTTTCATGATAAAGGAGATGTAATCTTTAAACCCTGTTACTCCACCTGAGCTGTTAAAGGCCACATGGTATTGTGGAAGAAAGCCCTGGACTCTGCATGGAGGGGCCTGACCATTGGTCCAAGTCCTAGGATCCGTTTAGCTACTGCCTCAGTCAGACTTCTTCTCTGGGCCTCACTGTCTTAGTTGGATGAATAAAAGAGTTGGGCTAAATAATCCAGTGCCAACACTTGATGCACAGACAGATCCTTCCACTCGGCAGGCCTTCTTTCCACACTATTTGTGGGAAAATTTGAACTAGACTCTAGCTGCTGGAGTGCTCTCCCTGTTCCCAAATGTAGCTTTTCCCCTTCAACTTCTTGCCCCTGGCCAGCTTTTCTGGGAGCCAAAAGAGAAGTTTCATTTGGGAAGCCAAATCTGAGGTGTATCAAGCTGCCTTTCCCCAGATCCCCATCCTTGCATGACAAAGGGGTTTGCTGTAAACTGCTATGAGAATATTTGTTAGTGGCCTCAACTGGTGGTTGGAGTGGGGTGGAACTGGAGCTGCTGTCCAGTTGACTTCCGTGGAGGAGGTAGCCAGGTTCTGGAGAAGCAAATCAAGTGGAACCCAGGCTTTGGCTGGGGGAGCAGGAAAAAGAATGAAGGTAGCTGAAGGAGCCAAGGAGAAAGGCTCAGAGTCTGAAAGAAAGGAGTTTCCTAGGAGGACCTTTAAATTCAGCTGTGCACTCTAACGACCTGGTTGTCATTTGTGCCCTAATTATGTTATGGGTCTGTCATGAAATGAAGTAGAGAGAACTGGCCTGAGATCTGTTATGAAAAAAATTTGCAAAAGGTGGAGGAGAGATACGAGATTATATTCGAGTGCAGAGTCAAGAATCATGCCCGGGCTTTCTGATAAAGGCAGATTAATATCATAAGCCCCACACCACCCTAAAAATTGTAGCTTAATACTGAATATGCCTTTGGTTAGCACATTACACTTATTACCCCAGAGGTAGTTTATATCAGTCAGGGTTCTCCAGAGAAACAAACCAATCAGACATATGTGTACACATATTAAGAGATTTATTTTAAGGAACTGACTCATTTGATTGTGGCGGGGTGGTTGCCAGCTCTGAAACTCATAGGATAGGCCGGCAGGCTGGAAACTCAGGCAGGAGTTGCTAATGTGTTCTTGAGTCCTAAATCTGTAGGGCAGGCCAGCCACCTGGAAACTCAAGCAGGGTTTCTGTGTTACAGTCCTGAGGCAGAATTCCTTTTCTTCTGGGAAACCCCAGATTTTGCTCTTCGAGGCCTTCAACTGTTACATAACCCCACCCACATTACAGAGGGTACTTTGATTTACTGACATTGATTATGGATGTTAATCGCATCTGCAAAATACCTTCACAGCAACATCTGGATTAGCATTTGGTTAAATAACTGGGTGCCATAGTCTAGCCTAAGTTGATGCATAAAATTTAACCGTCACAGGTAGGTACTGTTAACTCTATTCTACGGACAATGAAACGTGATGCTGAAAAAGGTAGTACCTTCCTCAGGTTGACACCATTCTTTCCTATTCTTTCATGGTTGGGCCAAGCGGTCAGACTCAGGAAACCAGCTCTCAACCTAAAATGCTTAGCTGCCTGCCAAAAACACAAAGAGCCCTGGGGAAGATGTTTGCTCTGAAGTCTAAGAAACTGTGGGATAAGTGATGTTTCAGTCAGCTGATACACCAGGGTACCCACCAGCAATTTTTAAAAGCTCTTTTTGCCTTATTGGGCCCTTGTGAAATGAACCTACAGGGTCAAATGGCCTATGTCAGGAGATAAGCCATTTTCTTTTCTCTCCCCCATCTCTTTTCCCTTGATGATTTCTCCCCTGCAGGCCTTGTTTTTCTTCCGCACTCAGCTTGCTTCATTTTCCTATTCTATTTCTCTCCTTTCTCCCTTTCTCCCTCTGTCTCGTTTTTTCCTCTATATTGTCTTTTTAAAAAATTATTTCTTCCTGAAAGGGAAATGAAAAGGAAGGGAGAAAAATAAGGGACTTAATAAATGAAATCGGAACCACTTCTGATATCTGTAGTAGCAACTATGGCTTGATCAGGAAAAAAAGGGGAAGGAGGGAAGGAAGGAGAGAAAGAGGGAGGGAGGGAGGGAGGAAAGCAAAAACAAGGGGAAAGGGAGAGTACAAAAGGAGGAGGGAGGGAGAGAAAAAATGAGAGGGGAGAGGAAGAATTCAATCTTCTTAAAAAATACAATCTCTTTCTGATTATTAGTAGTAGTAGTATTGGAGATAGGGTCTTACTCCGTCACCTAGGCTGGAGTGCAGTGGCACAATCTCCGCTCACTGCAACCTCTGCCTCCCGGGTTCAAGCGATTTTCCCACCTCAGCTTCCCAAGGAACTGGGACTACAGGTGCCCACCACCACACCCAGGTATTTTTTGTGTTTTTTGGTAGAGACAGGGTTTCACCATGTTGGCCAGGCTGGTCTCAAACTCCTGACCTCAAGCGATCCACCTGCCTCAGCCTTCCAAAGTGCTGGGATTACCGGCGTGAGCCACCGCGCCAAGCCTCTTTCTGATTACTTTTGATGGTTTTTTGTATTTGGCCTATAGGAGATCTATCTGTTTCAGCTAAGAATGTTCGTTACTAGAGCAGTGGCTCCCAAACTGCTGCACATTAGAGTCACCTGGTAGCTATAGAAACGCTGCTGCCCAGCTGGACCCCAGATTATGTAAATGGGCATCTCTGGGGTGAACCCTAGTGCCAGTGCTCATTAAAACTCCAGGTGACGCCAAAGAACAGCTCAGTTGGGGAACCAGTATTACAAAACACTGGTGCCTAAGATTGCTGGATAGTGAAGAGAAGTCAGGACATAGGAGTGCCTCGGGGGAGGAAGAGAGGATAAATAAGAACTGGAAAGGGACTGGAGGAAACCCAGGCCATTCTGTATCTTGTTCTAAGGAATGGTTACTTAAGACTTTTATATTTTATATTTCTTATTGTATATATTGTATACCCCAAGGGTGGGGGGCTAGGGGAGGGATAGCATTAGGAGAAATACCTAATGTAGATGATGAGTTGACAGGTGCAGCAAACCACCATGGCACGTGTATACCTATGTAACAAACTTGCACATTCTGCACATGTACCCCAGAACTTAAAGTATAATAATAAATAAAAATAAAAAACAACAAAAAAAGAAAAAAGAAAGCAATAATAATATATACATACACAGGCACACTGACAGCTGGTCCTACCCTTAGGGATTCTGATTTGTGTGGCCTGGGCACCGATGTGTAAAGCTTCCCAGCCGATTGTGGTGCACAGCCAGAGCTGGAAACCATAGCTCTAGAAGGAGGCTCACTGGTTGCTTTCAACCACGCCTCAAGTTAGCAGTGCCTTGGCCAGGTCTCTGTAGACCAGCATCTGGCCTCAGCCTTCTGTATTTTATCCATTCACAAGAATCAGGCAGGTGAAGGAAGAGGCACAGTGGCTCTCGCCTGTAATCTCAGCACTCTGGGAGGCCGAGGCAGGCAAATCACGAGGTCAGGAGTTCGAGACCAGCCTGGCCAACATAGTGGAACTCCGTCTCTACTAAAAATATAAAAAAGTAGCTGGACATGGTGGCGGGTGCCTGTGATCCAGCTACTCAGGAGGCTGAGGCAGGAGAATCGCTTGAACCAGGGAGGCAGAGGTTGCAGTGAGCCGAGATGATGCCATTGCACTCCAGCCCAGGCGACAGTGTGATACTCGTCTCAAAAAAATAAAAAAAGATAGACTCACACAAACCAAACTCACGGCAACTGACTGAATTCTGTAGTCATGCTGTTAAAAGAAATCTCTCAACAGACCAGAACCATTTGTTTCAGGGACAGAATTGAGGACCTTGTTTGGTTCTTCTTTTCTTAGATAATATATTAACAGTTACCCTATTGCCAACATATCACATCTTCAAGTAGAGTGTACTGTCCCTTATCCACAATTCTGAAATCCCAAAAAGCTACAAAAACTGTATTTTTTTTTTTTTTTAGTAAGGTGGCGTCAAAACATATTTAGCAATAAAACCTGACCAGAACTCATGTAAAGTTATTTGAAGGCTTTACTTACTTCACTTGGCGCAAATCGTCATATGTTTTTCTTTGGAAGTATGAATACATTTGATTGCATAGTGCTGCTTTGTTCCCCACTCTGGGTATAACATAATGTACAATGTTTATGCATTTCGAAATCTGATAAATTTAGTTCTTAAAGGCATCTGGCCTAAAGGCTTCAGGTAAAGGATTATGGACCTGTGGCTTCTTTATATATTAAATTCCCAAAGGACCTCCCCTGGTCTTGGGTAATAGCCCATCCTCAGGGCAGTCCATTTTCTAACCATCATTTGGTTTGACTGTGCTGGCAGGCAATGATATTCATCTCAGCAGGGACCAACTCAGTCTTGCTTCCCAGTGCTGTGCACAAAGCCTGGCCTTGTGAAGCCCTGACAGATACATACTGAGGAAACACAGCAATCTATGGTGCGTTGATTTCTCTAGTTTTGCTGCCAGAGGGTGACCTTTTCCAGTCTTCTCCCTAAATCCTGGGAGCACCATGCTCTGATAACATCTGTTGAGCTGTATCTCCAAATTCCAAAAGAATTGTGTTAACAGAGGAAAGCAGTTATGTAAATACATTGTTTTAAAGAGTGGATTGATTCCTAAAGATAGGAAAGAAAAACCTATATAACCCAAATAGATTCTGTTGCAAGAAACTAATAGTATTAGCACTGTAGTAATAACAGTAATGCTTTGTTCTCTCCTCCCTCTCCTGCACTGTAATTACATGCATATTTCATCTGCAGGTGTTCAGGCAGACTTTTAGAGTCAAGAAGCCCCTCATTCTTCATCCTGTTTGCAGGGGGGTTCAGGAAAAAAATATCCCAGGTGTGCTTTTGGTGTTCAGTTTTTCTGACCCTAATAGCTATATGGGTCTAGTGATCTGGGCTCAGGCAGTGACTGAAAACTGAGGTTTCTCTCCACTCTTGCCAATGGCACTTGGCTCTGAGGGATTTTCAGGATCTAGGGCTATTGGTCCCATGGTGGATGGGGCAGTACATCCATTCCTTATTCTCTAGATCTGTGCTGTTCAACAGAACATTCTGCAATAATGGAAATGGTTTATATCTGTACTGTCTACTACCATAATCACTAGCCTTATATTGCCATTCAACACTGGAAATGTGGCTAGTGTAACTGAGAAACTGAAACTGTAATTGTATTCGTTATTTTTTATTTTGATTTTAATATTACACATGGCTAGTGGCCACTGTATTGGACAGCACAGCTCTAGATCTGGGGTAGAGGCTCTTTTCGTTCTGACATAAATGGCTGGGGCATTCTAAGGCTACCCAGAGAAGATCACTCAACTCAGCCTTAAAGTATGGGATGAAATAATTCCAGGCAGAAGCAGAACATGTAAAGCAAAACAAAAACCAAAACCGAAGCATGGAAGTGCTAAAGAACCCGGCACATTCAGAGAACGGCATCTGACTCTATATGGCTAGATATTATGATAGTGTAGGTTGGAGGAGAGGTACTGGGAAAGTGGTCGGAAGTGAATTTTCTGAAAAGACCTTTCAACTTGTCAAGCTAGGGATAAACCCTTCAGCGTGTTTAAAGGTGCTCCTGTAATTGTTCTGAGGCTAAGAACTCTGACAAGTAGTTATCTGTGCCACTTGGCAAATGTCTCCAGTCCTTGACACCTCTGAAAGCTACTTCCTGCACTGCACACCAGCAGCACAGTTTGGCATGGAATGTCCTCCTGAAGTTGAACGGCAAAGAGATTTCTTATCGTGGTTTCTGCCGATGGCTACTGTGTAGTACTGGGAGTCAGGGAAGATTCTTCTCAGGGACCTGAGTTCAGGACCACCTTCCCACACCCCCAGGCACCTGCTGGCAACTAACTGACAGGTGTGTGTGTGTGTGTGCGCGCACACATGTGCGCACACGTGAGGGGAGTCACAATCATAGCCCCTTAAAAGTTACTACAGACAGGATTTAAACTTAGATGAAGGGTCACTAGTCCTCCTCCAATACTCTCCAAATGTTAACAAACTGGAAATTCATCTAAACAAAATAAGCAAGAACTGTACCTACTCTGGTTGTTATTTTCCCCCAGTTGATAAGTTGAGCTATTTGGAGGGGACTTCTGTACCATGTGTTTTTCCTGTACTAAGATTTTAAAAGTAATTCAAAACATTGATTTTCACGGACCTAAGACAGTCTAAAATAACTTGGACCAAGAATTTAACTTTTCATTTAGAAGAAAAAAATGTTTTCCTCTGAAGGGTAGGGAGACTTTGCAAAGGTTATCATAATTCACATGTTTTCCTTACTTAAAAAGAAAATACCAATATGCTGTTGATAGTTTTCCTCTTTTTCTTCTGAATCTGATTCTGCTTTGACTTGAGTTTTGTTGGTAGAACAGTTGCAGATTTGACTCTTACAAGTCAAACATATGACCGTGTGATTAGTAGACTTCCTCAGGTGCACAGTAGGTTACTCAGGCCATCTTACACTCCTAGGACTGGTCTCCAGGAGAAACAAAGTGAGAAACAAAAAGAAAATAAATCTGCCGCATTATTAAATTTGTGCTCTTGACGCCTGCAGTTGTTGACTGTAGCAACTGGGGGTTAAACTGTCAGCTTGACAACTTGTAAAGCTCTTTATCATAGAAAGCAAGAAAAAAAATCAATGCTGAATTACCTCAGGAATATTATTGATGACCTAAATGTCATTTTCTGTTTTTATTACTTTTTATTGTATTTAGCTTGTAATTCAAACCACTTTCTAATTAATTTGGTTTGGCTCAGTTGGAAATAGAAAAAGCTAACTATCTAATAGGTGACACATGTCGCAGAGAAACCTTACAACATCCCCATTTCCCTGAGATCAATCAGCCATGAAATAACTTACCAAACTTTTGTTTTTCTAGCAAATTCTTAAGAAATACAATGAAATTAAATTTGTCTAGTCCAAAGAAACGAGAAGAAACATGAACGAGCAAAAGTGACCTGAAAGCCCAGTTTTATCTAGCTATAATCTCTCTTGTAGTTGTTAAAATATCCCGAAGCACTCGATCATGTTGCATTTTAATTTCAAAGCCATGTGTTGTATTAGCAAAGTGCACATGTTCCTGATTTGAACTACGAGTTTCCCGGCTGTTAACCAGAATTCTCGGCTGGCACGGACAAGGTCTCCAGGAGGTCAGAGGCCTAGAGCCTACATCTTGGTTAGATCTTACCCGTGTGGAAACCAGAAGCCTGGGTCAGGCAGCAATGCCTGTGACAGGCCCTGATTAGATTAGGACTACATTTATCAACTACACAGAGAGCACACTTAACCTTTCAACTCAAAGAGTCTTGATGTACCTTTATTTTAAAACAAAAAGGTGAATGTTACTCTGCCAAAGTCTTGGTCCAACAGCAATGAAGTATAACATGCAGCTTTTTCTAATTTCATCTACTACCAGATTTACACAGGGACAATATGCAAGATATATACCCTGGCAAGCGTTTTATCTGTTTTCTAAATGTATAAATATGATATTTTGATATTTATAGAAAACTACTTCATAATTTTACATTATGTTCTTTTTTTTCTTAAGAATTTAGAATTTTTCTTTGGTTACTACCTAGATTTACTTACTGTATATATGTATGTATGTATATATTCATTCATTTAGATTTAGTTGATTAGAACTGTTCTAGTAATCGATTAATATATCATGAAAATCCATCTGTGGAAGGAGTAACAAACTGCTTTTAGAAATTTGATTTATTTTTATTCTCCCAAGTATTTGGCTTAAATATTTCTTTGAAACATCATCACTTAATTTTTTCAAATGTGTGGTTTAATTTTCTAGGAAGTAACGACCAAACTTTTAACAAGACAAATTGGATAATATAGTTTTACAGTAGGTTTTTCAAGTACGGTCCATTCACATTCTTCTGATGAGCGTTTGATCAAGTCTTTCACTGCTGGGCAGTCTTACCTCACAGATTTAGGATATGTCAGGGACATGTCCTCCTAAATCTGTATTGGAGAGAATATTCAGGGAACATACATGGTGGTGATAGAATCATGGTATGGGGAATGGTCTGAATTCACTATAAATGAACAACTGAACTCTCTCCATTCATTTATCTTCTGGTTCCTCACTGAGCACCTACCGTGTTGATGAGGTGGAGAGAACATTCCCTGGCCTCTTGAAACTAACTTTACTTTCTCAGTTCTGCATCAGAGTCCTTGTCCTATGCCAGTGCCAAGTCACATAGAACTAAAAAATATTTTTCTTGGTAATCATGCACAGGCTGTAGCCTTCAAAGTAAAATTATTCTTCATGCTAAAAGGATGGTGTTTTCTGTCATTATATTGTTTCTGTAGTATGCTTGTTCAGTTGCGTAAACTCATTTTATGTGACATTTATAGGATCCTGGCCTAGAATGCAGGTTCGAAGGAGGAAAAGGCAGCAAAGAGCTTTGGTAGAAATAATTATTTCCCTGAGTAAAAGAAAGATAAAATGGGTTCATTTAAATGATAGTAAAAGTGGTTGCCAATCGCCCAACACAGTGATCTCTTTTTTTTTCCCTTACTTAACTGAAATCTAAATCTTAGAGCCATTTTGAACCTTTTCTAAAACATGAGGTTTGTTTTACCAATTCACTTTCATTTGGAAATAATTTTTAAATTTCCTATTATATCATAAACCTTGAATTTCAAAAACTGCTGCATGAGTACTGTTTTCATCTCTTTGTCCCAGTCTTTTTGATGGCACACTTCTGATCTTAAGGTTATATAATTTTAAAGGTTATTCTGAATTTGATATTTACCGGGAAAAAATACTTATCAGTGGGGATTATCATTATCTTGGTTGTTGATAAGCACATTTTTTAGCAGTGCTTACTTAACTGGATGTGTATTTAATAGATCCATCAGCAACATTTACTAAGCCCAGAGTGTGAATAGAATTAAAATGTTTTCAATGTTGTGGCTAATTAGCGATGGGGGAAAAAAAGAAATACTTGAGCTTAAATTGTTTTAATAGTTTCCTCAGTTTCTAAGTAAATCTCTGCACCCACACACCCTACCACACTCATTTGCTCACTTCAGGTCAGCTTATGTTGGACGAACCCTTTTAGAGTAACGCTTTGTTGGTTTTTAGATCTGGAAAAAAAAAAATGGTCCATTGTCCATTCCCTCCCTTTCCCTGTTTTTCAGAAACTTATTTTATATTTAAAGGTTGCCAACATTCCAGCTATCAAGGCCACACACAATCAACCATTTGGACATCTAATCAACATTCAGAAAACATTTATTGAGCCCCTACTGTACACCAGATTCTGTTTTAGACATCAAATTTGCATGTCAAGGTTTCTATTTATATTTTTATTTTTTGAGACAAGATGTCACTCACCCAGGCTGGAGGGCGGTGGCCCAATCTCATCTCACTGCAACCTCCGCCTCCCAGGCTCAAGCGATTCTCCCACCTCAGCCTCCCAATTAGCTGGGACTACAGGTGAGCAACACCATACCTGGCTAATCTGTGTATTGTTTATAGAGAGAGGGTTTCACCATGTTGCACAGTCTGGTCTCGAACTCCTGGACTCAAACCATCTGCCCACCTTGACCTCCCCAAAGTGCTGGGATTATAGGCATGAGCCTGTGCGCCCAGCATCTCAAGTCTTTAAAGGCAACTGGAAGATATAGCTGATGACCTAGTTAATTCTGCTGGAATTGGAAGCGTCTGAAATGCTTGGATGATCCCTTCTGGGTCTTCACTTGCTTGATTTTAGAATGTTTCTGCCCCTTGTGAAGAGAATGCAATGTTCAGCGCGCTCAGGAATGTAATCCTGAATATCAAATACCAAGTTACCACAGGCCTGGCTTAGACTGATTATAAGACCTCTGCCAGTTTTTAGGGTTGTTGACTTTGTCACGGTCAGGTCTTTTCTGCCTCTCACCCACTGCTGTTAGGAAGTCCCGAAGCTACTGACCCCCACAGATGCCTCAGATTGGAAGGACACACATCAGGAAAGGATGAGAGTGACATGGGATCAGCCTGGAAGGGAGTCCGAGAAAGTGGAGGAAGGTAGAGGGTCTGTGTTCCTAGTGGTACTTAATTGAATCTGAAACTCCTTTTTCTGGCTACTTATCATTTTACCCTCTGCTACCAACTTTTTCTCCTGTTTTGCCTTTAATCTAAAGTATTTTAATAAGGCTCCTTTCCACATTCCTATCCTCTGCAATTGTTTTATTTCTCTCCTTGCGATTATCCCAGAAAAGAGTATCTATACGACTTGATTTTGAAATGTTTCTTAGAATTAATCAATAACACCTTGAGGTTTTCCAGTTTAATTTATATGTATTTATCTTGGCATACAGTACACATCTCTCTAGCATGCAATTTTGTAGTTGTTTGGATGTTGGCAGGTTTCAGGGGTGGGAGGGGAGAAAGTTGTATTTTTAGCTATAGTGATTCACTTTGTAAATGGCGCACACTGTCGTCTGTCCTCCAGTTGATTTACTACATATGGAATCAACTCACTCTAAGCACACCCTACAATTTCAGTGGTTTACAAAACCAATAAAAATATAAAATGCTGAAATAAATATTTAAGATTCCTTTTCTGCATTGCACTAAAGATATGATGGAAATAAATTGTAAAAGAAAGTATTTGCACTTGAGGAATTCAGGTAAAAGTCATGAAGCTATAATTAAAAACAGGATTGTAGGAGCCGAGTACGATTGGGGGAGATAATTAAATTTTACTATTTGTCTTATTTTTAATCATATATTCATTTACACAAAGCCAGTCTTGATGGACTGTAAAATATACCATATGTTGTCATTTTAAAATAAGGCTTTGTCTTTAAATCTGGCATGTCTGCTATGTGGCTGTATGCCACCACTCCCTGCATCAAAATCCTTCTCAACACGGGGCTTCAAGGAAACCACCACCAAACAATTCGAGTTTCCTAAACAATGAACCTATTCGCTATATAAGTTTTAGATGCACCTCCAGCCTTACTCCTCCTCCACAGACCTTCTGCTCTAGCTGGCGCAGTTTTCTTATTCTCTTACAAACATGCCAGCTTCTTTCATCAAAGATCAACTCACAACCCAGCCTCTAAGTTCATTTTTTCCCTTTGGTGTTCACATCTCAGTCCCTACAGAAAACTTTTCCTGGAGACTATAGCCCAAAGACAGAGTTCAGCGGTTCAGATTTAATGGAGACAGCTGTTCAAAATATAGATTCCTGAGCCTCCCCCGGACCACCTTACTCAGATTGTGTCTAAATCCAGGAATATGTGTTTTATCTTGCTCCCCAGCAAATTCCTATGCAGCTGCTTGGCATTCTCCATTCGTGTTTTGGGAACCACATGGGTGATGGAAAGAATCAGTAATTCTGGAGTCTGTTGGACCTGAGTTCAGATCTTAGCACCTGTATTTATTAGCTGACCAAGTTACCAGACTTCTCTGGGCCTCAGAGGCTGCAAAATTGCAGTTTCTTTCCCGAAGACTTTTTTGTTTTGTGTTTTAGAAGAAGGATGCTATGAAGGTTTAAGATACCACCCAACTAAGTTGGTACATCAAGTAGTATGAATATAGTCTTCTGAAGATGGTCCTATGAAATGGACTGCTTTTCTCAGTGGGGTGTGGTAGCCAGTCTCATTTACGGTGTGGTCATACTGAGTAGCAGTGGCATTTCCCTCCCTCCCTTCTTCTAAAGTTCAAATGAGTTTTCTATCTTCTCTATCTTTGATCCAGAACTCCCATAGTGATTTACGTTTAGAATGATTCCAAATGGAGAGTGAGTCTCAGTTTCCTGTGCATTGAAGCACCAGTCGTATGGTATATAAAGATATTGGGAACACTAGTGCCCGTTTGGGACCTGAGACTATTTAGATATTAAAGTAGATTTCAGAGCCATTTAAAGGAGATTTTTCAATTCTTCATTCAGGAAAAGAATGGCAGAGTCTTAGAACTGGAAGGGACCTCAGCCCTCTTATTGAGTCTACATGCCTTTATGCCAATAAATGCTTGGATCAGAAAATCTCATTGGCTCACCAAGCTGAGTCAGGAAACCTACCTGTAATAAGACATGGGTAAACCAAAACTATCAAACATTTTAAATTGCTTTAAATTGATGTTTTAACCAATGGCTGTCATCTGTTTTAGTATAATTGAATTAACTCGTATAGATAGAATCCTATTAGGCAGGTGGATTCCTTTATAGACGACCATATTTAGATACACACCTCCACCCTACCTTCTCAAAAGCTTTTGAAAAGGAGTCTCTCCCAAAGGTTGATTTAACTATCAGCAGTGGAAAAACCTTGAAGACTCAGGTAACCTCATTTACTAAAACAAAAAGCAAAGTGTGTTTGTTGCATATTAAGTACTTGTCATGAGATGGATTCTGGACCAGTGATTTTATAATCATTAATTCTATGCATATCTCTTATTAATTCTAATAACTGTGCAATAGAGTAGATACTATTATCTCTATTTTACTCAAAGGAATACTGAGGCCTGCTCAAGGTCAGAGAACTAGTAAGTGGCCGAGCTAGGAATCCAACACAAGTCCAACTCCAAGGACATTTCATAGCAAGAAATGACAGACCATTATTTAAGCTGAGGTTTCTAAAATTTTGAATTCAATATTAAGTATACCTATGAACTTTCTCCCTGCATAACTTTGCACAAATGCAAAATTTTGCATACAGTTTCAAAAGGTCCAAGGACACCCCAAAGCCCAGGCTATCACCAATGAGTACGTAACTCTAGATTTAGCTTGACAGGAAAGATTGTTAAATAATTACAAGATAAATAAACAAATTCCTCATGTACCTCACATGTTGAATTTAGCACCATGGATGCTAATACAAAAGAATCATCTAATGAATGCATGTGTTATGTTGGGCTTACATGTAAGTTACAACTGGGAGTTCAAGTTGTTCTTTTTGAGAGGGCAGCTATATCATTTTTTAGACTACTTTAAAAAAAATCACACTCTAGTACTCATATTTGCTTGTAGAAATAATAGTAATAAAATTTAAAGATATTAGGGCTAAGCAAGACCTTAGACATTATCTAAGATTACAGCCTTTTCAGTTACAGATGAGGAGAAAGGGCCTGAGAGTCTCTGCAGTTTATCCAAGGTCACACAGCCAGTTACAGTCAGGGTCACGCCTGGAGCCTGGGACTTCAGATTCTTTTTCCCGTGCTTTTCCTACATTGAACTAACTAACTCATGGTATGCACATCCAAAGAAACAATAGGTGTCCATTCTGCATCTTGAGTCCATTCCTTTCCAAATGACTGAAGCATGTTCTTGCTCCTTTGAAAATAAAACAGTAATAAGAGATTTAGCACAGATATCCTTTTCAGTCCTATAAAGATTCAGATAGAAGCTAGAGTACACGCATGAAATTCAAGAATATGGCACAGATGCCGGAGCCATGATGCTGCAGTGAGATTGGGAATACTGGTCTGTTGGACCAGAGTTACGGATTATCATAAGCTCAATGATCTTTACTCAGATCAGTTACTCCCTCACTTCTTCATTCATCCACAGGTATTTATTGGGCACCCAAAGGTGGGCGAAGCCCTGTGGCTGGCCCTAGGAACAGAGACACATAGATCCAGCCCCTATCCTCACCAATCTCACAAGCAGGAGGGACTTCTTGTTTCCTCAAAAGGTTTTCTCCTTAGAGGAAAATATTTCAAGTTTGTATGAGAGGGATATTGGCCAGTATACACAGTTTTTCCTGCAACAGGGATTCCACTCCCAGAAGTAGTCATGGATTATAAACAGACTAATTAAGAAATAGGATCCTGGTATTTTTTTTCATGAAGGTGATAATTACCAACCCTGGCTTTTCAAGAGTATCTCTTGTTATCTTAAGGAATATTGAAAAATTCCCACAATAAAAGCAATTCTCATTTCTCATAACTTATACACTAACTTATTGTTAAATGATAAACACAACTATAAAAAAGTTATGTGGCAAAAACAAGGAGGAGATGTGGCTGCTCCCAAAAGGTTATTCCATTAGATGATCAAAAATGTGATGATGCCACAGCCATTCACATTTTACAAGAAAATGAGGGAAAACCGCATTTTAAATCTGCCAATTTACTCCTAGTAAATCATCACTCTCTAAATTAACTAATAATTTAGCATTTTTGTTCCTACTTTAAAATGATTCTATACTAAGCTGCAGAATGATGATGGCATTTTCGGATTTTGAATTTTTATGACAAGTTCAAGTTGCAAGCAACTCTTTTAAACCACAAGAGAAAGAGAAAGAGCTTACAAGCAAGCGCACTTGAGTGTGTGTTGAGATGAACTAATGCATACAGAAGGAGTTTTCATCAGGGATTTCTGAATGTATTATAATGCAAATTACATTTTTAAACTGACCAAACATTGAATGAAATAATTTATTTTAGAAATATTTTAGTTAGATGACATTTCATCATCAAATAACACTAAACACAATAGCCATTTCCTGTAAGACTATTGTCTTGAGCCAAGGGCTTAAAAAAGAAGATAAAACTTGCCTTGTTCCAAGCGTAGCATTGTACTAACAATTGTTTATTACACTACAGAAGAAAAGAGTTCTGCCAGCCAGACATGGTGGACTGGAAAAACATGCCATTGTGTCAGATCATCCCAAGAAATCTCCATTTTTCCCTCCTCTCCTAATGATGTTTGACAAGTGGAGATGAATTTTTAAAATCCAAGTCTCTTTTATGCCATTCATTGCGATAATACTATAAAATCTCTCCTCGGGTACTCAGAGTATTACAACATCAATGACCTGTCAGCAGCTGCATACAGTTTTTCTTTTTAAGACTGTGTAAAGCTATGGTTAAATTCTAATTTTCTAAAATAGGTATAAGTATGGGGAAAGCCAAAATTAAGTGCACTTTTCTTGCTAGAAATCAGACCACAAATTGTACATTGTGCTTACAAAGATGATTAAGGCGGTCCCAGCCGCACACCAGCAGTTCGGCAGATTAATTGGAGCATGCAGATTTGTGTAAAAACATATGTTAGGACTGGAGTAACCTTTTTGTTTTTTTTAATGCTGTTTAAAAGTTTTTTGCAAGTTCCTGTATATAATTTTCACATTATCTGATCCTCTCTTAAAAGCCTGAGTTTAAATTCATATATACCCAATATTTAAGCATTTTGTCAAAATGGGAGCACCTTATTGATACCTTTCGTCCAGTTAGTTGGTGGCAACCTTTTTCATGTAGGAAATCCCAGTGTTCATTATTTTTTTAATTGTTGCATGATGAAACCAGAGCCACTTGTTTAAACAAGGCATAAATTTAGGAACCAAACAGAGCTAGAGCCTCAGAGCTGTGATACACATGAACATATAGTAAACACGAGAAACGTAAGTTGGAATTTGCTGAAAATATGATGAAAACTGCTTGCCGAAGTTTAATTTACCCCTCTATTTGTTACGACTTGTTGGCTCGACACACACTATACCACAAAGGCAGCTAAACCCACACTGCTCATAATGGTGGCACAGACACCTGTAAGAGACATTTCAGAATATCAGCCAGTATTTTAATAATTTTGCCTAAAAACTCATTAAATTAAGATCAGCAAGTAACTCTAAATGAAGAGACATATAACCCATTTTGATATAATATAAACCTCATTTATCCTGACTTTCCACAGGTTTCCACAGTGTTCATAAACTAAGAGAAAATGAAAGTAAAGCAAATAAGGAGTATTTAGAATAAGTAAGCATGCATGTCCTTAATACAAAGTTGACTTCACTTTAATTGCAGTTCAAATCCGGAAGGCTGAAAATATGTATTTTTAAGGTAACTTTTTATTCCTTTAAATTGTCTCAATCCTATGAGTTTATAACATTGTTATTAAAAATAACACTTACCGGGTTACAGGAGAGACTTTGAGATAAATATACAAAGTGCCTGTCAGAGTACCTGGCACTTTATAGTAGGGGCTCAGTAAAGAGTAGGGAGAAAGTGGAGGAGGATCACTGGTAGCCATGTAAGTGGTGCTAAGTTTGGACAACGAGGCAGTTAAGTTAGTTATTTCTAGGAAGAAAAAGGAAATTAGAGTCTAACAAGCAATAATTGCTTGAAGCAATTGTAAAGGACTACACATGTAAATCCCTTGCCATCCAAAGATAATGCAATTTAGACAATATAAAAGTTTAAAAGG
Organism: Theropithecus gelada; assembly: GCF_003255815.1. NCBI lineage: Eukaryota > Metazoa > Chordata > Mammalia > Primates > Cercopithecidae > Theropithecus > Theropithecus gelada. The sequence goes on from NC_037674.1 coordinate 12,106,312, forward strand.
TGTAATAATCACTGGTCTTTTGCCCTTGTTTACTTAAGAATCTGTCTGTTGAAAATTTTCCTGTTGCCCTTATTATATTTGCTTTGCAGCAGTGAAGAATAATCTATCTCATTCTATGGATAAAATCTCCACTCTTCAAATTTTTTAATTGTTGGAATTTAGTTGGATCTTATATTAAATAATGCATAAACATTGAGTTATCCAATCTTATCTCTTTTTCTGTGGCCCTGCTTGCTAAGTAAATTCTCCCCCTTTTAAAAAATGTCTTTATGTGCTTGATATCTCTCCTCCTCTTTGCTACTTTTTCCTTCAGTACCATAAACATAATTGTTGCACCATGGGGCTCTTGCTAGAAATAGGCTGGAATTCCAATGAGCTCCACTTTCAAGACAGCTCCCCAGCTGATTTTGTAGTATTGCATGTGTGATTTTTCCCTGCCCAAGTGACACTGCCAAATACTATTAACTTAAGCAGACCTGTTTTGGCCATGAGATGGCTTATCTTTCTGAATTAGCTAAAAGGTTGATTTCAGATGTCAGGGTGCTGCCCTTGTAAAGGTTTAGTGTACATGTACAGCGTCACCAAAAAGGGCCTCTGTGGTTCTTACTTTTGCACATTTCTGAGAATGGGATGAATGATTCACATTTACATGGAGGATATTCCCAGCCATTAAGCCAGCCAAGGGAGATATCTATAAGTCCATCAAAATAGCTAAGCTGTTCTCATAGACTTCGCTTCCCATCATAATAAAATTATAAATTTAGTAATTTGCAAAAAGAGGCACTGAGAAGTGATGACAGCATATTTCAGTAATCTGTCTGATGCTCTTCTAGGCTCTGTGTTAACCAGAGTCCAGTAGGCCTCACACTTTGGCCCGTGAGCCCTGGTGGTTCAGCTGAAAAGCGGTCAGGTAATCACTAATATTCCGGACTCATATGACTTACTCACCCAGGGAGTTGTGTAGTCATGAATTGAAGCATAGGACATCTGTGTGGCAGGAGCAAGGGCCTCTACGAAGACAAGCTACACTGATACACCCATTCACATACACACCTTAGATCAAAGAAGAGCCACTGATCAGAGCCTGAGCTGCTGATTGGGCTTGGGACTTTTCTACACATTGCAACTTGAAAACTTGCTCTCCAGTGGCCCAGGGAAAAACTATTCCCGTTACCTTGTGCAGATAACTAATTGGAAGTTGAGCAGCTCTCAGGAGTTCCAATACTTTTTACAGAAAGAATTGGTAGTTAAGCTATAATTCTTGAGCTGAAGATTTATTGTAATGAGAAACTGCTTGCCGAAGTTTCATTTACCCCTCTATTTGTTAGGACTTGTTGGCTTGACACACACTATACCATAAAGGCAACTAAACACACACACCTCTTAATGGTGGCACAGACACCTGTGAGAGACAGTTCAAAATATTGGCCAGTATTTTGATAATTCTGCCTAAAACCTCATCCAACTGAGATCAGCAAGTCACTCTAAATGAAGAGACATATAACCCATTTTGATGTAATATAAAGCTCATTTATCCTGACTTTCCACAGGTTTCCAGAGTTCAATACTGACAGTGTTCATAAACTAAGAGACAATGAAAGTAAAGCAAATAAGGAATATTTAGAACAAGCAAGCATGCATGTCCTTAATACAAAGTCGACTTCATTTTAATTACAGTTCAAAGCCGTAAGGCTGAAAATATGTGTTTTTAAGGTAACTTTTTATTCCTTTAGATAAAATTGTCTCGATCCTATGATTTTATAAGATTGTTGACACAGTGAATGGTACAAATTGGGTTATGTTATTTATCACCTAACTCTATTAAGAATGCTTCTTGGCTTTTTATCTAAAAAAACTATAATATGTCTGAAACTGTGCTAAATGTATAGATTTTTTAAATTGTAGTCATTTGTTCACTGTGTGTGTAGTGTACTTCCCCCCATTGGACACATCTCATTGTGATAATCTCTCATTTGTATTCTGTCAGTATTACGGTCTTTTTAATCCTGTGTCCTTCTGATTGCGTCTGTGGACACAAGTTTCATAAGGTCAATTGTTTTATGACACACAAGATCATATTAGACCCCAGTATACTGGCCACCAATATACTGAAGGCTGCCCATCCCACATCTAACCTGCTTTCATTCTCTTTCTGCTGTGTCTGCTTTTATCTCTGTTCTTTTCTTCATGATCAATCTTGAAAGACTCATCTGCATTCAGGGTCCCTACTTCCTCATGTCTCTGAGTCTGTCTCCACCTCCATCTCTGGGGTGTAACTGCTCTGGTAGTACCTCCTTGTTGTCAGACCCGGTACAAATGTCTTGCTCCTTCTCTTTTTTGACCACTCTCCTCTCTCTGACCCTTTAAACCCACTCTTGACTTCTGTGATGCCACTGTTTCCTGATTCTCTTTCCACCCTGTTGATGCCTCTCCGCCTGCATAATCATCTTTGCTGGTTCCTTCTCCTCCAACTGCCTCTTACATTCCTGGCCTCACGTTTCCATCCTCACACCCCTGCTCACCTCCTCCAACAATCTTGTCTAGGTGCCTGTCTTCGCATCATTTCCAGACATGTGTCATCAGATTCAATCTTTTTTTTTTTTTTCCAGATTTATTCTTTTAACTGGCTACTACACTGATTTTCAAACCGAGTTCTAGGGAAGCCCTGAAGTACCAGGCATGGATGCCTCTATTTTTACCTCTGCCCTGATTCTTACCTATACATGCTTCTCCATCTCATATCCTCCTTCTCATCCTTCAAAATCAAATAGAAATTTCACCTTTTTAGTTAAATAAACCACCCCTGGCATGTCATTCCTCCACCTCCATCACTACCATTGAAATGTGGTAGCTTTTCAGGCATTTCAGTGCAATATCAGTAGCTGTGCTCTCATATTCTTAACCCACATTTTCATTTGCATTAGCAGGGATACTGTATGTAATAATAAGAATGATGCAAAGTTAGAAGGACTACTTTTCTAGCCCTTTAAAATGAATAGTCACTTGTATATAGTTTATTCAGTCTTTTGTTATTTGAATATACTATCTCTCATTGTATCCAGAACCATCTTAAGATTATAGTGAATATATGTTAACTCCCCAAAATCTACTTGTTTAACTAATATTAAATAAGTTGTTGTTATTGCACTATTGTGATAATACATATATTTTTACATCTTATTGTTAATAATTCTGAAAATTAGATTTTAATTGTATTATAGAGATAGTCTGTTCTGTCACTTAAGGACTGATTTCTGTTTGTTTGAAAAACGTCCTTTTGTTTTAATTTCATTCCCAATATATACCCATAGGAATCATAGCAAAAGACCAAAGACTAGGTAATATGTATCATATATTTAGATATGTATCATAGATTTAATATATGTATTAATATGTATCATATATTTAATATATTATTCATACTTTAAATGATGTTATTCATACTTTTTAATAGAAATTGTACAACTCACAGTTGTGAAATTGAACTAAGACCAATATATTTTCAGTTATCTGGAAAGGTAAAATATTGCCCCACATTTAAAGAGAAATATAACGATAATTTTATGTATATAAATTTGTTTTTGTTTTTGTTTTTGTTTTTGAGATGGAGTTTCACTCTTGTTGCCCAGGCTGGAGTGCAATGGTGCGATCTCAGCTGACCACAACCTCTGCCTCCTGGGTTCAAACGATTCTCCTGCCTCAGCCTCCCGAGTAGCTGCGATGACAGGCATGCACCACCACACCTGGCTAATTTTGTATTTTTAGTAGAGACAGGATTTCTCCATGTTGGTCAGGCTGGTCTTGAACTCCCAAAGTGCTGGGATTATAGGCGTGAGCCACCACGCCCAGCCCTATAATTATATTTTTTTAAAAAAGCAGATGAGTAGTTTGAACTCAGGCATAATGTTTTAATTTTTTGAAGCTCTAATTAGTACATCCTGACAGATAAAAATTAATGTTACCTTCAGAAGTTTTAGGATACCTGACCAAAAATTTTTTTAAAAACCCATTTCATAGATTTTAACGGTTTGTCTATGAATACAAAATAAGAAATAGCTTGTCAGAAGGTGATGTCAGCAAAATGTGAAATAGCTCAATATCTCAATTAGTTTCAAAACAAAATTACTTACATATATTTTAATAATGCTTAGCAATTCTATCACATTTGTAGCATTTAAACACTCTGAATAATTATCTTTTTTTTATCTCTGTATATAAGATGCAAGTTGTAAGGACTCATTTGATAAATGTAATAGGGACTATAGGGTAAAATGGTTCACCAAAACTTCCCAGGGTTCCTCAGTAAACTCTGAACAAGAAATCAGAAGACCTTCATCCTAATAACTCCAGTGTCTTGCCAATAAGTCTCTGGGAAATCACTTAGTTTCTCTGAATACTTCATCCTCCTAAATAATGGATTCGCATTTTCTAGAAAGCATAAAGTACTGTACAAGTGTAAATTGGAAGAATTGTGTTGGTCCACACATAAAATACACTAACACTAATAATAGCTGATGAGCTTTAAAAGAATCGCAGAAAACTCTCATAATGTGTTACGAAAGTTTACGAATTTGTGTTGGGCTGCATTCACAGCCATCCTGGGTCACGTGCAGTCCGCAGGTTGGACAAGCTTGCTCTAGACTGACTGTCCCTGGTGCTTCCATTCCCTGCATAATTACTGTCGTTTAACTTTGGGTAATTTATGTACATTTGTCCAAAGAAACTGACGCCCGCCATTCACACATGCAAGTTGAGGAGTTCCAAAATTGCAAACCATTTTCTTGAGCTAATTATGTTCAATCCTTTAGAGTAAATAAATATAGAAACATTTAAAATACAGTTTAATCAGATTATGGTAAACAGTTTGGCAAAGAAGGCAGGCATTGAGTGAATATATATACTCTAAATCTTCTGCCACCTTCTTAGTTTTTCAAGGTGTGTATTTTGTTAAAAAAATTAATGGGTGAAGGAAGTCTGAAAAAAGATTGGTAAACTGGTACAAAGTTACAGTGACATAGGAGGAATAATTTCTGGTGTTCTGTTGCACATTAGGGTGACAGTGGTTAACAGTAAGGTACACTTATTACAAAATAGCTAGAAGAGAAGCTTAAGACAAAGTCCAAACATCACACTGTGAGTGTAAAAGGCTTCCTCTTAAAATTATGCCCCACACATGATGTCCTTCCTCCTCATGAAAGTTATTATTTCCATCCTCTTCTGAAATGTCTGTTCTTGTGCTGGAAGGTTTGAGAGCAGCAACTGACTATCAAAAGGCATTATAGTGAAGAATCTTCAAAACTGACATGGGGCTAGTGAGTCCTACCAAAGTCAGTCCTAGAAACCATTGAGTAATCTAGGGTGAGATAAAAGAATTTGCCTTTCAAATGGTGGCTGTTGGTCTGTTTCAGTAAAACTAATGCTTGATCCATAAATAAGCCTAAAGGGTGTTATAAATGTCGGGAGCTGTGGGTGATTGATCTGTGTTGGGTATATCATGAAAATAGACTGAAGGCACAAGGGTTGCTTCCCTGCGGAAATCGTGGTGGTAAATTGCCATATGTGTCCCCATGATGGACCTAGCTGATCTGATTGTGGTTATAACAACTTTACAGACTGGACTTTTGGTCTCTTGAGATCTCCAGTGTCTTTCTGTGAAGTCTAATAAATGAAATAGCACCTTGCTTTCCAGCCTCAAGCACAGAACTGGGTAGGGAATTGGAACTGTTGCCAGCAATCTTTCCCAGCTCTAAACTCTAAATGCACCTTTTCCAGAGTTGTTACTGTTCAGAAGTCTGGCTAGAACTGGATTTGTGTTAACCTAAAAGGTAAGGAAGGTAGGCCAGTGTTGCAATATTGCATGTCACAAAGGTTGAGGTGACCGAACCATACTGTTAGACTAAAGGTACAAGTTTTGCTGTTCGGCAGCAGGGTAGAGTGACTCTAGTTAACAACAGTGTATTGTATATTTTAAAGTAGCTAGAAAAGAGGGCCTGAATTGTTCCCAACACATAGAAATAAATACTTGAGATGATACCCTAAATTCCCTGACTCGATTATTACACATTCTATACATGTAACAAAATATCACATGTGCTCCATAAATGTCTAAAATATTATGTATCAATTTTTAAAAAAAGTAAAGGTTGAGATGAGCAATTTAAACTAAAAGGGAAAAGTTCCAGTTCATTTTCCTCTAAAAATATTCCAGCAAATTCCCTGGGAGAAAAAACATAAAGCATGAAAAGCAGTAACTTTAACTTTTCTCTGACTATGCCAGTCAGCACCAATGGCGCTTTCTTGTTTTAAAATGACAACAACTTTAGGTTCAGGGATATATGTGCAGGTTGGTTATACAGGTATGCTTTTGTCACAGGAGTCTGTTGTACAGATTACTTCATCACCCAGGTACTAAGCCTAGTACCCAATAGTGATTTTTTTCTGATCCTCTCCCTCCTCCCACTCTTCACCCTCAAGTAGGTCCCAGCATCTGTTGTTCTCCTCTTTGTGTCCGTGAGTTCTCATCATTTACAGTGGCCCTCTTTCTTGAGGAAGTAGGAAGCTCGTCAAGTGAACAAAGGCAAATGAATCAGTAAAGCAAACAACAGCGGTTTTTTCCAATCATTCAGTCTATCTTATATATGCCATAAGGTTTGACATCTAAACTAGACCTACACAAAATAGCTATGCAAAGATACTGCCTGACTTTTCTCTGTATTATTCAGCTATTTAACAAATATTTATTCAATGTCTACTATGTGCCGTTAACCACTAAATGCCAGGTAATAATGAAGTTGACAAGACACTTGCCTGCATAGAGCAAAATATCTAGTGGAGGAGATAAACATTAAACACAAATAAATGTATAATTGTAAGATCTTTTAAACTTACAGCTTGGCAACAACAGAAGAGTCTTTTTACCATTTTGTTTCTGAATTCCTTAGAATCATAAATCTTGTAAGTCTACATAAAGGCCATAAATCCATGTAGGTTTTATTATAGCATATATCTGTAGAGGCGTAAGTATCTCATTAAAAATAAATTTAAAACCTAGTTATTGTTTATGGAAGACATTGGACATAATATTAGGAATGTTTGTTATTTAGTATATAGTATTGAATAAGTATTTGGACTCAACCGGTTCTCAAAGCTAGTTGGGCATATTTATCTTCCTGTTTCCTTCAACAAGTGTTTCTTTTAAAAGTCATCATCAATTTGTTTTTGCAGTGGTCCTTTCTCTAATGGAGTTGGGTGGCGTTTTCTCTGCATTTGGTGTATTATATTTTACTAGGCTGCCAGGGACTACTACACCTACATCAACAACTTCACACAAAGTAGGGCCTTTTGTAAGCATGAGATGCTCACAGAGTACCTCAGATACTATCTTGCATTGGCCTTAGCCTGGTCTGTTAGTTCAGGCCCTAAAAATAAACACATATTAATCAGCTAATGGCAGCATGCGCAGACCAGCATCCAAGGACCTCAGTCTAACCTCATGCAATAGCTTGTCTTATGTCACCCAGGATGAGGCAGTTTGCAGCCAGGAATGCCTCTGAAAGAAAGTCAGTCACAAGCTTAACTAAATGTTTAAAATAACCTTCTAACTCCTCTTCACATTGACAGATTGCTTTCAACTCAGTGAAATCAAACCGCAGCCCCAGCCCCGGTTGGCTCTGTGGGGCCATCTTAGGGCCACGGAGTTTGTAAAGTAAAACTGCAGGTTGTCAGAGCATCCAAGTGTAGCCCTCTCTTGTCTTGTTTTTAATCAAAAAACAATCAGAAGGGAACTCACTCCTGGAAGTCCTTATCTCCATAAAATTCAGCTAATGACTCCTGTTAAGTTAAATAAAGTTTCTGTGTAACTCACTAAGGAAACTGTTAGCTGTTCACCTCGTGCCCACAGACTTCTCAAAGAATACAAATCGGGGGAACCCTGTGGAGCTGGGCTGTGAGTGTTTATATACACATACTTTGTTCCAACGACTCCGGAAAGTTGAGCCTTCAGTATAGTTTTCAATTTTTTTGAATGACAGTCTTTTTTCTGTATGGAGTGGAAATGAGGTGGGGCTGCGGGGCAGGCTGGATTTGTTTTAATGTACACTTTTCTTGAATCTGTTTATCCCCAAATAAGTGAGCTGCAGTAGATACTTTGGTCCAGCACAAAGTAAATATTTAGCTCACAGATGCCATGCAGCAACATGGCCCGGAGTATTTGGGTTTCAAGAAAGAGGATCACCGTCAGGCGAAGGGCTCCTTTGTACTTGATAGAATTGGGGTTTCTACCGGTGTAGCATCCCATCGGGCCCTCCAAGCACCTTGGTCTGCTCTACTGTGCCCTTCCGGTCCTCATCGGCCACATTCCCACCCCACCGTTAAGCTGTGTCCTGCATGGCCATGATCTTTCTTTCTCCTGAACTTCCCTGCACGGTCCTCAAAGTCCCCCTGATCTTTCTCTCCACTCGATCTGTATGTGCCTCTTCCTTAAAGGATCTCCCCCTCTTACCCACTCAGTGAACTTTGGCTTCAGGACTGAACCCAGAGATCACCTCCCCTCTGGTCAGAGCCTTGCCAGGTAAGAATTAAGTGCTTCCTTCTCTGGGCTAGCCCAGGGCCTTCTGCACAGCTCTCTTACGACCTGTTTTTCTCATGCACCCATCTTTTTACCTGCTTGTCTCTCTTACTACCGAGAGCCCCTGAAAGACAGGAGCTCGGTTCATGTTATCTTTGCCTCACCAAAACATGGCCTCCTTTTCAGGAAAGCAGTAGGTATTCCTGGCCCTATTCTGCAGTGAGGGGGAGGGGAGGTAGCATTACAATCTGACAAGAGCACTATACTAGAAGGAAATAGAGCCAGGTCCATGCTGACAGTCCCTCCCAGGTGATCTTAAGCAAGTCACTTGACCTCAGAGAGCCTCAATTTCTTCAGCTGTCCTATCCAAATAATGCATTTTTTGAGGATTAGATAAATTACTTTACACTTTGTGAAAGTATTTTAAGAACTGTGAAGCATTCCTCTCCTCATCACTTGAAGAATAGAACCAGAGTTCACTAAAGCTTATCCTGCCCTTTGGATCCAGCCCTGCATTTTTCTGTACTCACGCATGATCCTTCAACTGTTTCTTTACAAAGCAAAGTTTTTGTGCCTTAACTTGGTATTTATTTCCTGCAATTGTCTGATAAAATGCGGCTTCATTAATCGCAAGAAAACAAAGAGTTTGGGCAGCTTTAGAAATTGCCGCTGGCCACCGGGCTTCCTAAAACCCCATGGCGTGATCCCCACTCTGCCTTAAAGGCCAGCTTCAGTGTCCCAGTGCTTTTCTGTGTTCTTTTTGCAAGTGCCGTGCCCAGCAGTAACCATCTTCTGTTCCGCTAGTTATCTGTTTCCATTATCTTCTTCCCTGAGACTGAGTTAAAAATGCTCTTCTATTTTGTTGTTGCTTTTTTATTATTTTCTTACTGTAGTGGAAAAAAAAAACATAGTATTAAATATGCCATCATAACTTTTTTTTTTTTTTTTTTTTGAGACGGAGTCTCGCTCTGTCACCCAGGCTGGAGTGCAGTGGCACGATCTCGGCTCACTGCAAGCTCCGCCTCCTAGGTTCACGCCATTCTCCTGCCTCAGCCTCCCGAGTAGTTGGGACTACAGACGCCCGCCACCACGCCCGGCTAATTTTTTTGTATTTTTAGTAGAGATGGGGTTTCACTGTGTTAGCCAGGATGGTCTCGATCTCCTGACCTCATGATCCGCCCACCTTGGCCTCCCAAAGTGCTGGGATTACAGGCGTGACGTCATAACTATTTTTAAGTGTACAGTCTTAAGCATGTTTACATTTTTGTGCAACAGATCTCTAGAACTTTTATCTCACAAAACAAACTCCATACTCATTAAACACTAATTTCTCCTTTCTCCTACCCTTGGCAACTACCTTTCCACTTCCTGTTTTTATGATTTTGACCCCTTTAGATACTTTATTTGAGTGAAAGCATACAGTATTTGTCCATTTATGACTGGCTTATTTCATTTAGCATAATTTATATCCTTGGGGTTCAATCATGTTGTAGCAGTGACAGGATTTTCCTAAGACTGTGTAATATTCCATTGTACATGTGCATTATATTTTCTTTATCCATTCATATATCAATGGACATTTGCGTTGCTTTGTTCTTTCTCTTTTTAAAAAGCAAATATTAAAACAAAGATGAACTATTAAACTTGGCAAGATTTCAAAATGCTCCTAGTCTGAAATCAGCACATCAAAAAGCTATCTGCACCCCTATGCAGCACTATTCACAAAAACAAAGATATAGAATCAACCTAAGTGTCCATCAATGAATAAAGAAAATGTGTATACATACACAATGGAATACTATTTGGCCATAAAAAAGAATAAAGCCATGTCACTTGCAACAACATGGATGAAACTGGAGGTTATTATGTTAAGTGCAATAAGCCAGGCACAGAATAACAAATATCACGTTTTTGTTCTTATATCGGGGCTTCAAAAGTTGATCTCATGGAGGTAAAGAGTAGAGTGATAGCTACCCAAGGCCGGGAAGAGTGTGAGTTTAAGAGGGTAGGTAGATGAAAAGAGGTTGGTTAATGTGTACAAACATACAGTGAGAAGGAATAAGTTCTAACGTTCAATAGCAGAATAGGGTGGCTGTCGTTAACAAAAGTGTACTATGTATTTCAAAATAGCTAGAAAACTAAAGTGTTCCTAACACATCAAAATGATAATTATTTGAAGTAATGAATACCCTAAATTATCTGGATCATTATACATTCTATGCATGTAACAAATATCACATGTACCCTGTAAATATGCAAAATATTTATATACCAATAAATAATAAAAAATTTTTAAGTTTTTGGTTTAATATGAAATGTATTCAGGATGGTACAATGAAACTTCATTGTCCTGAAATTGGTGTATGCAGCCCTTCTTTGTTTTATGAATTAGACTTAAATGTTCAAGCAGGCACAACAGTGTCCTGTAGAAACTTATATTTAAATAACATTTAAATCACTGACATCTCCAAGATTTTCTGTCTAGTCTCTTTTAAAGTAGAGTTTCTCCTGGTCTCATGAAGCTGATCAGCTCTTGCTTTTATTGATTTTTATTATTATTTATTATTTTTATTTATACAGTCTCACTCTGTTGCCCAGGCTGGAATGCAGTGGGGCAGTCATAGCTCACTGCAACCTCGAACTCCTGGGCCCAGCCCAAGCAATCTTCCCATCTCAGCCTCCCAAAATGCTGGTATTGTAGGAATGAACCTCTGCACCTGAACTAGCTCTTATTTTTAAAGGCAGAAATGACCATGTGAAATGGTTTTTACCTGCTCTGTAGCTCAGAGAAACATCTTATCTAGTGATAAATTTAGGAAATTTTCGGACTTGGTTGACTCACACTTCCTACGCCTCAGTTTTGCATTTCCGATTTGTATCCTGGGTAAGGTATGACCTAGTACTGCCTTTGGTTAGTACTTTACAGACGGAGTTTTCTTTTTCCTACTGAGTTCATTTCCAGATCTCTGGACAGAGATCTTGTCTACTCTTGGAAAGATTTGTGATGGGGATTTAGCAGAGAAGAGTTCAGAAAATTTCTTTATTAGATTCTACTATTGGGTGGGGTTTTTGGAATCAGGCAACAATGAACATATACAGATTAAATTGTTATGAAGTTTATTTCTTCTCAAATCCACCTTGAACTTCAGGGCACAAATGCTATTCATTCACTCTATAGGGAGAGAAATCTTGGGGCTATGCCAGGAAAATAAATCTGGAGTAGTCAGTCATGGATTAGCTGAAGGGGGATTACATTTACTAGAATGCCTTACTCTCCTTGTGTTTAAGAGGGAACCAAATAGAAAAAAATTACTCACAAAGCCTAGAACTGCAGAATGATTCACAAAACCTAAAGAATGACAGGTAAGATATGTTCCACCACACAGACCCTCAGCACAACCTGAATCGAGTGCAGGATGGCCTCCCAGCCCTGTCTAGCAGTGGCATCCACTCCCCTACTAGGCATCTGTCTGCTCATGCAGTCAGGCCTCTTCTGTTCACCTCGCTGCCCTGTAGGAAACCATCCTCTGGAGCTGGACCAGTGTGCCTTTTCACTCCCTAAACAGAGCTTCCCTCTTCATTTGGAAATGTCTCTGGCTCAGAACTTCATCTTGCAAATCCAGCATTAATTAAGCTATGCCGTTACAATATAGTCAGATGCCATGTTTACACACTTAAATTTTCTAACTATAAAGTTGACCTTTGAAGTTCACATATTTGCATTTTCCTTTCTGTTTTGCTATTTTATTGTACATGACTCTTTGAAGAAAAGGCAGAGTATAAATACACGAAAAGTCACACAACCAACATATAGAAACCATAAGATTCTAATTTTCTTAAAGCAGCACTATTGAAAATGATGCAAAGATCATTTTGTAGGCCGGGCGCGGTGGCTCACGCCTGTAATCCCAGCACTTTGGGAGGCCGAGGCGGGCGGATCACAAGGTCAGGAGATCGAGACCACGGTGAAACCCCGTCTCTACTAAAAATACAAAAAATTAGCCGGGTGCGGTTGTGGGCGCCTGTAGTCCCAGCTACTCGGGAAGCTGAGGCAGGAGAATGGCGTGAACCTGGGAGGCGGAGCTTGCAGTGAGCCGAGATCGCGCCACTGCACTCCAGCCTGTGCGACAGAGCGAGACTCTGTCTCACAAAAAAAAAAAAAAAAAAAAAAAAAAAAAAAGATCATTTTGTAGAGTTTACATGTTACAGAGAAGTAGGGCTGTGAAGAACACAGATGCATGCTGAACCTGGGAATGACATAGGCATTGTAGGGATGGCATTTGTGGTTCAGTGAGTGCAAATCCATGTGTCATACACAAATACAGTTCACTTTAATAGTTTGCTATCTCTTCACTCATCTTAAACACCTTAAGGTATTTGGAAAGGGAGGAAGAAATAAAACAGATGAACCTGCTGAGATATGGCCAGGAACAGTAGTACTTCATTTTGATTGATGTTTTTACAACCTTATCTTCTAGATAAAAGCTACTGTAAACAAAAGCCTACCTAAATTGATTGTATTTAAAGGAAGCAGGAGCCACCTGTGTGCAGCAATTGGCTCCCAAGTGCATAGTTTTTCCTCCTAGCAGCCAATTCCTGCTGCTCAGGGCCTCACAGCTACCACTTTAACCATCAGTAGTGTTACTTCCAGGGACTAGTACTCTTGGTTGCTACCACACTTTAAACCACAGCATCATCTTCCCGTTAATATCCTAGACAGAAGAGATTCCTACTATCGATCCCAGCAATCTTGCAATTTGCTCTTCAGAAGTGTACAACTTGGACATATTTTTAAGGCTCATTTTCTTACCTTTAAAAATGACTTTCCGTGGCCAGGCATGGTGACTCACACCTGTAATCCCAGCACTTTGGGAGGCAAAGGTGGGCGGATCACCTGAGGTCAGGAGTTCAAGACCAGCCTTGCTAACACGGTGAAACCCTGTCTCTACTAAAAATACAAAAATTAGCTGGGCATGGTGACGCACACCTGTAGTCCCAGCTACTCAGGAGGCTGAGGCAGAAGAATCATCTGAATCTGGGAAGCAGAGGTTGCAGTGAGCCAAGATCACACCATTGCACTCCAGCCTGAGCGACAGAGCAAGACTCCATCTCAAAAAAAAAAAAAAAAAAACCACTTTCCTTCATTGTATAGTAGAGAGTTATTAGCAAAAAAAAAAAAATTATTTATTTTCCAAATGAGTAATAGCACTCACAGCTGCTTCTTCTAGGGCAAGGGACTATGGAGTGATATTCATTTGTGCATTCATATATCCACTCAACAGACGTATTGGCTGACTCCTATGTGCCACTAAAATACAAGCTGCCCTCATGAAGCTTACATTCTAAAAGTGTTTGATAACTGCAAGGCCAGGTTATCCATAATTTTCGAAGACCCATTTGGAAAATCATTTTTCCTTACCTGATCATTTTTCCTAATGATGTAGACATTTCTAACTTCTAATTTATTTTTCCCCTTTCCAGCATTTGCCTTCATGAATCTGCAAAATTGGGATGTTTTGCTTTTGGGGACTAGATTGGCTAGCCAAAGAGATTTTCTTTATCATTAAATATTTCTTGTGAATAGGAGAGTTTAACTGCCCATTTAGAGTGAGATGGGATCTGACATATCAAAGCATTGTGTCACATTTGGTTAATGACAGATTTATAGGGAAAACATGTATCAGCCTTAATCCTTCAGTTATTTGACTTTGCCAAGGATGAAATTCCAGTAATTTTTTATTTTAAGCAGGCTTTTATATATCCAGAACCCATAAATCTCTTTGTTCCTTGAGATAAACATCTGACCAAACTCTGGGTTACCCTGTGATCCTTTAAGAACTATGCCAAGGAAAAAGAAACCCCATTCCCTCTATTAGCGAATAATTAAAGGCTACTTGAAAAAGACATAGTTCGAGTAAGCAATATTTATATCGTCTTTTCCATTTTATAATGTGTTTCTAATTTCTAATATTCAGAAAGTTAGAAATGGCAAGTTCAGAAATCACCTCAAAATTCATCAGAGCAAGTCTGATAGTTGATTAACTGGCAAACACCAAAATGGACTGCACCACTGTCAGCCAGGCCTTGCCAACTCCATGATCACTATCCATTATGGCTGTCATATCAATTATAAATTCTCTGGCATCAAACACTAAATCAGCTGAAATGATGGGTTTGCCTTTGGCGTGTTTCCCTGGGGAAATAACTGAGAAAACATGTAATAATTCACAAAACCAATTTTGTTAAAACACCCCCAACTTTTGGAAGAAGGCTGGGGTATAAATTCTAGATCGATGGACATGATTTGCACCCAGTGTCCACATGAAGTATTCTCTCATTTTAGTACTTAAGTGTTTTCAAAGTAAACATAACCTCGGGTACTTTGTTACTTTTAGGGTTTCTATGTCTTTTGCTGTGTTTGCGCTCTCTCTCTTCCCATTTGAGAATGTGTTCTGTCCTCTCCATGCATCCTGTTCGAAACAGAACTACAGCTATTGTCCTGAAACTCATCCTCCAGTTTCCCAATGAAATAATCTCAATATACTTCTGACCCCATCATCCCTCTATGTCTCTTGGGACCCCTAACCTCACCCTCCCTCCCCTCGAGAATGGATGTATCATGGGGAAAATTTAAAAGGCTGATATATGAATAAATACAACATCGTTGAATGGTTGCCTTTTCCAGGAAAACTTCTAGAATCATTGTCATTGCCCTAATTATTATTTTACTGTGAACCCTTTGGCATTTTGTTTATTCAAGTGATATAGTTTACTCTGAAAATGTGAAGAGATTGATTACTATGTTAAGCAATTTATGGAGAGGAACTTTTCTTCTGTGACTTGTGCTCTATGCAGGATGGATAGACAAGCTTGTATGTAGATTCTTATAGGTAAATGCAGAGGGGCTGACCCAATCCAGGAGTAAACATTTCTTCTAGAAAACAAAGACTAAAAACAACAGATTAAAGACAAAATCGCTTCTGCCTTTGTTTTCTATTGTAATCTTCTGAGAAAATATTTATAACAGGCTAGAAAGATTATAAATGTAGCATCTATGTATATCCAATATAGGACAAAGTGAAGTAGAAATTAAGTAATTTTTCAGGTAATTTAACATGGATGTGAAAATATCAAGGTATATAATCACCATGGAGAATTTCAGGGTGTTGCGGTTGTATATTTATATATATTTACATTTTTATTCATAATAACATTTTATTTGTGGCATAAAGGCCCAAAGTGAATCAGTATTTATAATATGTTTTTACTTTTTTATTTTCAAAATTATAGAAAGTAAGTGGTTTCAAAGAGATAAAAGTTGCACTTTTCATAGCCAACATGCCTACATTGGGTGAGAATACGCATAACTAGGTTCTCTTTCTTTGGTCATTTCAGTCTGCAAATACAGACCTGGCAAGGAAAGAAAAAGTAGATGAAACAACCAAGTTATCATATTTTAACTTCATTTCTACAAAAAAGAATATTTGTATTGTATATTAAATTGACCATAGTGCCAGAAACTTATGATGTTATATTACATGATCACTAATCTATTGTTATGGTACACATATTTACACACAGGCATCAATATACACATATTTTGCATATAAACATGTGCAAGCATATTTCACTTGGACTGGAAAGTTATTTACAACTCTGTCTGGATATACATACAACAGTGATTAACAAGTGCATAACCAATCACAACACGCAGATTAAAACTAAATCAACAGTGTAAGAGTTTATTTTAAAACAATTACAAGATGTTTTATGTTTCTCCTTCATCGTGAACTATGTATTTGAAAACGCATTCTTCATAAAAACCACATGCAAGTCTTTTTGATGGTGAAACAATCGACTTCCAACGACCACATGTCTGCACACATCCTCAGAAGATAGCACAGACCCCACACAGCAACTCAAAATGAGAAAGAAAAAAAGAAATGTATATATGATTATGATTTTTTTATATATGTGTGTGTGTATATATATATACACATATATACACACACACATATGATTCTCTGCTGTTCTTGTTGTAGAGAAGGAGTTTTTTATTTGCCTATGATTGAAATAAAAAATTTGGGCTAGGAACGAAGGTTTCTGTATGTTTTTACTGTTTGATGAAGACCCTCATGAACAAGAAGCTTGACTAAAATTATCAAACCATTCCGTAGTCCACTTGTCATCCTTCAATTGAGAATTGTTTGTTTGTTTCACTGACTTGATGCAGATTTATACTGTAGGACTCCACTGCACTGAGAATCCTTTTTTATGCAATTATGGTAATTCAGCTCATCGGGAAGAAAAGTATTAGGTCAATTTCAGGAGTTTCTGTGATCACAGGTAGAGAGACAAATTGTGTAATAGTACATAAATCCCGTACCTTTCACCGTCTTATTACCAAAAGAGATGAAAAGCATACTAGTTTTAAAAATATATGTAGTGATTTTCTCATAGAGCTGAAAACATGGGTAAGCCAAGCTAATGACACAAACATAAGATGCATCTGTATATTACAGGTATTTTAGGAGCAAAACTGGGCCTTCGGGGCGTACTGTATCAACCCTGTTTAACAAGTCTGAACCTTCTTTTCTGGGAAAACAAATCTCTACCTCATATGCTCACTTAGACCCGTTGCTTCCCTCAGTTTTCCTCATAACTTATTCCAGCTGTTTATTTCCATGTGTATGAACAAGCTGTGGCAGTGTTCTGGATTTACTCCTCTTCCCTCATGTTTAGATTCTGCCCCGTAACTTCTGAACCCCTTCACAGCGTGCAACATTTCTCTTCTCTGAACTTTACGTAGTGATTCTGTCATTCTCACTCCCTAGCTTACTTCCACCTGTTTGTCAAAGGTTTCAAATATGCTCCCTCAAATGTAATTATTTTCATTTCTTTTGCCAGAATTATGGGTTGGTTTTCCATCTACTTCCTAAATGTGGTGATACTTAAATTGAAATAAGGAGCTAAACTTTTTAGTGTGAAACTACTGACATCAAACTTAAGAGTTATTCCCTGTGTAGATAGGTAGATCCCAGCTCATATACTGGGGTTTTGATCAGTTGCCTTGCTTCTGGCCCCCTGCTTGCCTATCACCTATCCAGGTGTAGTAAATATTTTTCAGAGTCAAAAGACTTATAAAATGCTATATAAACACAAGGTATAATGAGACAGTAAAGCATAGTAGTTACAAGGGTAAGCTGTAGAGCCAGGCGGCTTGGGTTCAAAACCTGGCCCTTTTTGGACCCCAGTTTCTTCATCTGTAAAATGAGGATAGTCACAGTGCCCTCCTCATAGGGTGGTAGTGAGTACCAAATTAGTCTGTACATGTAAAAGTTCTTGAAACACTGCCTGCTCAGTAAATGTTAGTTACCTGTTTGTTGTTGATTATTGAGATCTTATATTATTTTATATGTACTTAGCATCTTTATAGCCATAATGATTGGTCAAGGGCTCCCTGAAATCTATGGAGATCTAGAAGCTCAGCTGGCTTCAGGAAACCAACTAGGGGTTATTGGGGCTAATTTAGCAAGATGATATCTAATAGTATGATTAGAAACCTCTAAATTCCTTCATCTACCTTTCTTTTCAACAGTCTCTGAAGAGGATGCCTTGAGGAAAAGTATGACAATAGAAAGTTAATAATCTTCTCCATTCTCTATAAGTAAAAATGCCATCCTAGTAATTCCTACATTATAGGATAGTGTTAGAGACATGGCAAGAAAAGGAGAGTATTTTGTTTTATACTTAAAAAAAAAAAAAAGGAGTAAGTTCTTCCTGAATTTGGGGGGCCAAATTTTCTGTCTGAACCACTGAGTTTCTCAGAGTTATAGGAAACCTTGAACAGAAAGACACTTATATCATATTCTGTCCAACATTCGCAATCTGGAATCCTCAGGGCTTATCTGAGGATAGCTAGATTTTTCTCCAAAACTAAGAATTTACTCACTGAAGTGCCATTTTTAAAACATTCTTGGTGATAATCTTTTAAAAATACATTAACAGCTTTCACTGCCTTTTTTAAACTGAACAAAATGGAAGCAGCATTTGTGTTTCCTGCACTGTCCTCAACACCTGTTGAGATCGACAAAGCCTGCTAGCCCCAACACCAAACAGCCAGGGACTCTCACAGTTGGGGCATTTTTATGTGTCTCTTCACTGCTTGTCAGCAGGAATTCACCTTGACTGACAAAGTGTTCTTCTTGTAACCAACTCCTTCAAATATGCAGCTTCAGGAACACAATAACCAAGTTTACCAAAACAACAGAACTGGAGAAAATATGGAGAATTCTTTATTTTATGTAACCTTAGCATCCTACATATGCAGCAAGGAGGAGTATTGGCGTATAGTGGAAGTTAGGAGCCAAGCAGCTCAGTTGGTATACCTGGCACTGATCCTCGGCATCAGGAAGTGACAGAGAACAGTGGGGACTGTGGCAGTCCTGCGAACCCAGGTTATATCTGAAGGGGGCAGCTGTTACTTATCTCCAGTTGCTTGTTGCCAGATCGATTAGTTTCTCAAAAGAAGCTAAATATGCAGGATTTTGTGTAAACATTCCCAATTTGTATGCATTGGTTCAATTTTTTAAAATTAATGAAAACCCAGCCTTGATTTAATAGATCTACTGATGTCACTATTTTGCAAGGCCACTCACTCCATGTTTTTGAAAGTTTTCAGTTATAGAAAAAATTTTATTCATGTTGAATCAAAATCTAATTCTTGGCTACTTTCAAGCATTGTCCTAAGTCTGCACTTGAGAGCTACAGCATGAATCAAATCCTTCCTTCCCAAGAGCACTCTCAAAATCAGAACATGATGAGTGTGTTAGTGAACCTTAACTCTTCATTTCTAAGTCAGACATACTCTTATTCTAACCATGCCTCAGATATCCTAGGATTATCCTTTGGTTGACTTTCAAACTGGAGATATTCCCCTTAAAATATGACACCAGAACTCCCCAAAATGCCCTAGGTGTGGCTTGACCATTGCAAAGGACATTGACTCTCTTTTTCTGGTTAAAGTCTAACATTCTATCACCCTGTTTAGTAAACCGATCACTACCTCATAGTGAGTGCATCACACACTGCCTTGGTTCTAAAACTGGTTCCTCTACTTTTTAGCTGTGAGACCTTAGGCAATCTACTTAATTGTTCTATGCCTTGCTTTTTTCACCTGTAGAACAGGGATAATAACTGTACCAACCTCACGGAGTTGGCATAGAAATTAAGTGGTTCGATATGTATAAAGTGCTTCTATATATATAAAGTGCTTAGAACAGTGTTGGGCACATAATAAGTGGGGTGAAAATGTTAATAATTAACATTGTTGTAACTATATGATTTTCATATAGTTACAGGGTTATAGGGGCTATAAGATTGGCTTGAAACCAGTTTTAGGGGGTTCGACTCTCTCCTTTTTCGTTTGGTTTGATATAGGTCGGCTCTTCAAATGTGTGGTGGGGTGGAGGACAGCCATTCAATCACTCTAGGCTAGTGGAGGGTTGTTCGATTAGTAGTACTTTACGTTTTGAGGCAAAGGCTTCTCAGATCATATAGATTATTAAGATTACTGCTGTTAGTGAGATAAAGGAGCCTATAGATGATAGGATATTTCATGTGGTGTAGGCATCGGGGTAATCAGAGTAGCGTCGGGGTATCCCGGATAGGCCAAGGAAGTGTTGTGGAAAAAAGGTTAAATTTACACCTACGAATATAATAATAAAATGGGCTTTGGCATAAGTCTGGTCTAATGTATAGCCTGAAAATAAGGGGAATCAATGAAGGAAGCCCCCTATAATGGCGAAGACAGCTCCCATTGATAAAACATAGTGAAAGTGTGCGACAACATAGTATGTGTCGTGTAATACAATATCTAGGGATGAGTTTGCTAAGATAATGCCGGTTAGGCCTCCTACAGTAAATAGAAAAATAAAGCGCAGGGCTCAAAGTATTGCGGGGGATCATTTAATATTGCCCCCGTGGAGTGTGGCAAGTCAGCTAAAAACTTTAACACCAGTAGGGATTGCAATAATTATAGTGGCAGAAGTGAAATAGGCCCGTGTATCTACATCTATACCAACTGTAAACATATGATGAGCCCATACAATAAAACCTAAAAACCCAATTGATACTATAGCCCAGACTATGCCCATGTACCCAAATGGCTCTTTTTTCCCGGAGTAGTGAGTTACAATGTGGGAAATTATCCCAAATCCAGGAAGAATAAGGATATAGACTTCGGGGTGACCAAAGAATCAGAATAAGTGTTGGTATAGGATGGGGTCTCCTCCTCCAGCAGGATCAAAGAAAGTAGTGTTGAGGTTGCGATCTGTTAGTAGCATAGTGATGCCGGCGGCTAAGACTGGCGGAGAGAGGAGTAGGAGGATTGCTGTGATTAAGATTGATCAGACAAATAAGGGAGTTTGATACTGGGATATTGCGGGAGGTTTTATGTTGATGATGGTGGTGATGAAGTTGATGGCTCCTAAGATGGAGGAAATGCCTGCTAGGTGAAGAGAGAAGATGACTAGGTCGACAGAGGCCCCCGGATGAGAGAAGTTTCCTGCCAAAGGGGGATATACTGTTCAACCTGTTCCAGCACCGGCCTCTACTATGGCTGATGCTATTAGTAGTAGGAAAGAGGGGGGAAGGAGTCAGAAGCTTCTGTTATTTAGACGGGGAAATGCCATATCAGGAGCGCCAATTATTAGGGGCACTAGTCAGTTCCCGAAGCCTCCGATTATAATGGGTATGACTATGAAGAAGATTATGATGAACGCATGAGCTGTTACAATAACGTTGTAAATATGGTCATTGCCTAGCAGATTGCCGGGTTGGCCTAGCTCAGCTCGGATGAGAAGGCTCAGAGCCGTACCTGTGACTCCAGCTCACGCACCAAACAACAGGTATAAAGTCCCAATGTCTTTATGGTTTGTTGAGAAGAGTCAACGATTGATGAGCATAGGTAGGAATAGAAAGGAGGGAGGGGTAAGATGGCTGAGTAGGCATTAGGCTGTAAACCTAAAGACAGAGGTCTAACCCTCTTTTTACCAGCCCTGAGGCGATTTTCACATTGGATTGCAAGTTCAAAGGAGCAGCTTTAAGTTTCTGCCGAGACTTCTCCCGCCTTTTTTCCCTGCGGCGGGAGAAGTGGATCAAAGCCAGTTGGTTAGGGTGTTTAGCTGTTAACTAAGTTTTTGTGGGTTCGAGTCCCATTGATCTAGCGAGGGCTTAGCTTAATTAAAGTAATTGATTTGCGTTCAATTGATGCAGAGCAGATATTTGCAGTCCTTATGTATTTCAGAAATTAAGTAATTTTACTTGCTAAGGGCTTTGAAGGCCCTTGGTCTTGCTTAACCTAAATTTCTAGGGAATAGACAGGATTAGGGGAGAGATTGGTAGTAAGAGAGTGGAAGCAATAATAAGTGGGGGAATAAGGAGTGTAGGTTTTGTGTTTTCGAATTGCCATATTATTTTTGTGTTGTTGGATGTGGGAAATAGTGTTAGGGAGATAGTGTAGATTAGACGTATGTAGAAATATAGGTTGAGTAGGGTTATGATAATTATGATGGAGGGGATGATCAAGTTATTGTTTATTGTGAGTTCTTGAATGGTGATTCACTTGGGTAGGAAGCCGGTTAGAGGGGGTAAGCCTCCTAGGGATAGGAGGGTGGATGTTATTAGTGGCACTAGACAGGTTGATTTGTTTCAGGTGTGGGATAGCATGAGCGCTGTGGTGTTTGAGTTTAGCTTGAGGGTTAGGAATATGGTAGCTGTTAGGGTGATGTATGTAGTTAAGTAGAGAATTGTGATAGTTGGGTTATATACTAGTGTTATTGTTATTCAGCCCATGTGAGTGATTGAAGAGTATCCTAGGATCTTGCGTAATTGTGTTTGGTTGAGACCCCCTTAACTGCCTACTATGATGGATAGGGTTGAGAGGGTTAAGAGAGTGCAGGTATTGATTGATGGGTGAATTTGGTATATGATTGAGATGGGGGCTAGTTTTTGTCATGCAAGGAGGAGTAGGCCGGAGGTTAGGGATGTTCCTTGGGTGACTTCTGGGACTCAAAAGTGGAATGGAGCTATTCCTAGTTTTATGGCAAGGGCGGTTGTTATTATTAGGGATGAGAGTTGATTGGTGTGACTTGTTATTGTTCAGTATCCTGATAGTAGGTTGTTGGAAATAATTGCTATTATGAGGATTATGGATGCGGTAGATTGTGCTAGGAAGTATTTAGTAGCAGCTTCTGTGGAGCAGGGGGTTTGTTTTTTTGATTAGAATTGGAGTGAAGGCTAATATGTTTATCTCTAGACCTGCTCAGGCGAGGAATCAGTGTGAGCTTAGTGTTGTAATGAGTGTGCCTGTGATTACCGTGGTGTAGATAATAAGTCGAGCTAGTGGGTTGATTAGTACGGGAAGGGTGTGACCAACATTTTCGGGGTATGGGCCCGACAGCTTATTTAGCTGACCTTACTCCAGGATAGAGTGTGAGAGGTAGCACGGAGAAGTTTGGGTTCTCAGGGGTGGGATCGATACCTGCAATCCTAGAAATAAGAGGGTTGGGGCCTCTATTGTTTACTCTATCAAAGTAACTCTTTTATCAGACATATTTCTAGGTTTGAGGGGGGATGCTGGAGATTGCGATGGGCATTGAGGTATTTCATATGAGGAGTGCTAGTGTGAGTGGAAGAAAGTTTTTTCATAGTAGGTGTATAAGTTGGTCGTAGCGGAATCGGGGATATGCTGCTCGGATTCATAGAAATAAGGAAGTTAGGAGGAGTGTTTTAATGGTAAAGCATGTTGTGAATACTTCTGGTGAATGGATGGGGTAGGATGTGCCCAAGAAAATTGTGGTTGTTAGGGCATTTATTATGATGATATTTATGTATTCGGCCATGAAGAATAGGGCGAATGGACCTGCGGAGTATTCAATGTTAAAGCCTGATACTAGTTCTGATTCGCCTTCTATGAGATCGAAGGGGGTTCGATTTGTTTCTGCTAGTGTGGAGGTAAATCATATTATGGTCAGTGGTCATGATGGTAGGAGAAGCCAGAGGTGCGCTTGTGTTGTAATGAGTATGTTGAGGTTGAATGAGCCACTTATTAGTAAGACTGACAGTAGAATGATAGCGAGGGTGACTTCGTATGAGATCATTTGGGCGACGGCCCGTAGGGCTCCGATTAGGGCGTAGTTTGAATTTGATGCTCATCCAGATCATAGGATGGAGTAGACAGTTAGGCTGGATGTGGCCAGGATGAATAGGAGTCCTAGGCTGAAGTTAATTAGGGGGTTAGGTATGGGGAGGGGGGTTCATAGGAGGAGGGCAATTAAGAAGGCTAGAGCGGGTGCGGTAATATAGAGAGTAGTTGTGGATGTTGAGGGTTTTAGAGGTTCTTTGGTAAGGAGTTTTATTGCGTCAGCGAAAGGTTGTAGTAACCTGTAGGGACCTACAACGTTAGGTCCCTTACGTAGTTGTATGCAGCCTAGTAATTTTCATTCAACGAGTGTAAGGAACGCCATGGCGGCTAGTGTAGGTATAATAAGGAGTAGGAGGTTTATTGTGATCATGATGTTAAGAAGAGGAGTTGAACCTCTGATTGTAAAGTTTTAAGTTTTATGCAATTGCCGGGCTCTGCCATCTTAACAAACCCTGTTCTTGGGTTGGAGATGTAATATTTTGCTAAATTGAGATTAAGTCATTTATGTAATGAAGGCGCTTTATGAAGTGGGCCTTATTTCTCTTGTCCTTTCGTACAGGGAGAAATGTAGAATAGATAGAAACCGACCTGGATTGCTCCGGTCTGAACTCAAGATCACATAGGACTTTAATCGTTGAACAAACGAACCCTTGATAGCTGCTGCACCATTAGGATGTCCTGATCCAACATCGAGGTCGTAAACTCTATTGTCGATATGGACTCTAGAATAGAATTGCGCTGTTATCCCTAGGGTAACTTGTTCCGCTGATCAAATTATTGGATCAATTGTAAATGTTAGTTCGCTTTGGCTTGTGTGGTCTCGGCATGGATTATTCGGAGGTTTGGTTGTGCTCCGAGGTCACCCCAACCAAAATTTTTAATGCAGGTGTAGAGATTTAAAAATCCGTAGGTTTGTATGATTCCTGGTTGCATTAATAAATTAAAGCTCCATAGGGTCTTCTCGTCTTATTATTATATATCCGCCTCTTCACGGACAGGTCAATTTCACTGGTTGAAAGTAAGAGACAGTTAAACCCTCATGTTGCCATTCATGCGAGTCCCTATTTAAAGAACAAGTGATTATGCTACCTTTGCACGGTCAGGGTACCGCGGCCGTTAAACGTGTGTCACTGGGCAGGCAGTGCCTCTAATACTAGTAATGCTAGAGGTGATGTTTTTGGTAAACAGGCGGGGGTTAAGTTTGCCGAGTTCCTTTTACTTTTTTTAACCTTTCCTTGAAAGCATGCCTGTGTTGGGTTAACAGTGAAAGTAGTATGGGCTTGTTTATGTTTATCAATACTAGGCTGTTAAATATGGGTGAGGCTTTCGGTCTGATTTAGGCTTATGCGGTGGAGAAAGTATTCATGTTACTTATACTAGCATTATTACTTCTATAGGGTGATAGATTAATCCATTGTAGTGTGAGGAGTTCAGTTATGTGTTTGGGGTTTTTTGGATAGTTGATGTTGAGCTTGAACGCTTTCTTAATTGATGGCTGCTTTTAGGCCAACTATGGTAATTGGGGTTTTTACTCTCTATATAAGGTTTTTTCCTACTGTCTAAAGAGCTGTCCCTCTTTAGACTAACAATTAAGTTTACAGGAGGATTAAGTGGTTCTATAGGTAAACTTAAGGCTGAACTAAGAATCTGTCTTGGATAACCAGCTATCACCAGGCTCGGTAGGCTTGTCACCTCTACCCAGAAATCTTCCCACTATTTTGCCACATAGACGGGTGTGCTCTTTTAGCTGTTTTTGGGTAGCTCGTCTGGTTTCGGGGAATTTGGCTTTAGTTCTCTTTGTGAAATTATTTCTAGCTAATTCATTATGCGAAAGGTACAGGGGTTAATCCTTGCTATTTTGTGCTTGGGTGGTTTTCTATCTTTCCCTTACGGTACTGTATCTATAGCGTCAGGTTAAAATTTCTATCGCCTATACTTTATGTAGGTGAATGGTTTGGTATATGTTGGTTTGGTGTTAGTGTTGATTGTGCTTAGAGCTAGTGTTAGCTCAAGGTAGTCAAGCGGTGTTGAGATTTTCTGGGTGTAAGCCAGATGCTTTATGTTAAGCTATACCTTGATTTATCCAAGTGCACCTTCCAGTACACTTACCGTGTTACGACTTATCCCCTCTATATAAATATTAGGGTGTTTAGTTAAGATGTTCCTTAAATATATTTGAGGGGAGTGACGGGCGGTGTGTGCGTGCTTTATGGCCTAGTTCAATTAAGCACTCTATTCTTAATTTACTGCTAAATCCTCCTTAGACTCTTAGGTTTCATAAGAGTTATCGTGGGGTTTTCTGAGGTAGAAAATGTAGCCCATTTTTTACCATCTCATAGGTTACACCTTGACCTAACGTTTTTGCGGGGAGGGCATTTGCGCTCACTTCGTGACCTTCATCAGGGTTTGCTGAAGATGGCGGTATATAGACTGAGCAGAGAGGGTGGGGTGGATCGGGGTTTATCGATTACAGAACAGGCTCCTCTAGGGGGATGTGAAGCACTGCCAAGTCCTTTGAGTTTTAAGCTGTTGCTTGTAGTATTCTGGCGAGTAGTTTTGTTGTTTTAACTATTGAGGTTTAAGACTAAGCATACTGGGGTATCTAATCCCAGTTTGGGCCTTGGCTATAGTGTGTTCAGAAATTTTAAAGCTACTTTCGTAGTTTATTTTACATCAGCTAGGGTTTTACAGTTTAGATGGAGTTTAGCTCTATTGTATCGGATCTAAAACACTCTCTACGCCGATCTCTACTGGCTAGGGTTAATCGTATGACCGCGGTGGCTGGCACGAAATTAACCAACCCTTAATATAGCATAGCTTAGTTAAACTTTCGTTTATTGCTAAAGATTTGTCACTGCTGTCTCCCGTGGGGGTGTGGCTAGGCAAAGTGTTTTGAGCTGCGTGTGCGTGCTTGATACTTGCTCCTCTTGGTCATAGTGATTTGTAGGGCGTCTTCACCGGGGCGGGGATGCTTGCATGTGTAATCTTGCTAAGAGCCAATAGAAAGGCCAGGACCAAACCTATTTGTTTATGGGGTGTGCAAGCCCATCTAGGCATTTTCAGTGTCTTGCTTTAGGTAGGTTTAAGCTACATAAACGAGTAAATGGGTATGACTATGGAGTGATTTCTTTGGGGTTGTAGTAGGAGAGGTATTGGTTTGGTAGTGGGTAGGCAAATGTGAGGGGCCGGGGGGGAAGGAAAGGGGCCCTGGGTTGCCGTCAAGAGTGTTTGGTGAAGTAAATTTATATTAGTTGAGGGGATGGCAGTTGGAGTCGTGCACACCTAAAAGATGAAAATATAAGCTCTGGCCGGGCAAATTGAGGCTTTTGTTTTTGGGGTTTGGCAAAAGTGGGTTTAGGTGGGGGTCAGAGATGGGGGTGGGGGGGTTTGATGGAATTTTTATTGTGGTTTTGTGGTGTGGTGGGAGTGGTGTCGTGGAGTTGATTATTGATATGTCCTACAAGCATGAATTAAATAACACCTTACTGGTAGTTATGCGGGGCTAGGATATTGAACGTAGGTGCGATTAATAACGTCATGGACTAGGGATCAAAGGCAGGCGCGGCAGGACGGGATGTGGTGGGAGTCAGCATTCTGCGATGGGGTTGCGTGCGGACCAGAGATAAAAGATACCAAATGCATGGAGAGCTCCCGTGACTGGTTAATAGGGTGATAGACCCGTGATCCATAGAGATGTCTTATTTAAGGGGAACGTGTGGGCGATCTTGATTGCTATGGCCCTGAGGTAAGAACCAGATGCCGGATACAGTTCAATTATAGCTACCCCCACAAGTTATGGGCCCGGAGCGAGGAGAGTAGCACTCTTGAGCGGGATATTGATTTCACGGAGGATGGTGAACAAGGGATTCCTAAGTGGGGGGGGGGGGCATCCGTGGTGAGGAGGATTTTTTAATAGGTATGTGCTATGTCCAATGAACAATTTAATGTACTATGTATGATTAATATAGGGCTAGTTCTGTTGGTATCCATGGGGGAAATGTGTGGACTTTGAGGGAGTGTGTTATGTGTTACTGTTGAAGTATTCATTAGAGTTCTTGCTTGTAAGCATGTCTTTTAAGGGGATTAGGTACGTATGTAAAAACACGTGCTATGTACAGTTAAGCATA
Source organism: Theropithecus gelada (assembly GCF_003255815.1). Taxonomy (NCBI): domain Eukaryota; kingdom Metazoa; phylum Chordata; class Mammalia; order Primates; family Cercopithecidae; genus Theropithecus; species Theropithecus gelada. The sequence goes on from NC_037674.1 coordinate 12,134,210, forward strand.
TATAGTACTATATATTATACATGTTGGCTAGCAGTAATGCACGAATTACATAATGGCATTAAAGGTAGGTTAGTACTAAAGTTATGCTGTAGGGCTTGTACAACATAAAATACAGAAAGTAGTTTAAGTCAGAACGCCAGTTTTGGGTGTTGGCAGTAGAGTTAAGTACTTTCTTTCTGATTGCCCTGGGGAGAATATTCCATTTCTGGTTTACAAGGCCAGTGTATTAATTTATACTACGAGGGCAGGTTCATTTGAGTAGGTTGTTCTTGATTAGGGAGGCCAGCGGTATTGAAGATTAGGATAGTGATAAAGTATATTGTGGATGCTATTTGGCCAATAATGATAAAGGGTTGGGTTACTGGTTGGCTTCCAATTCAGGTTAGGGTTAGTAGAATTGTAACTAGGAGTCAGAATAGGAGTTGGCTGAGTGGGCAGAATATTATGCTTTGTTGTTTGGATTTGTGGAGTATGGGGATAATTGCTAGAATGAGAATTGATAGGAAGAGTGCTAGTACGCCTCCCAATTTGTTGGGCACAGATCGTAGAATTGCGTGTGTGAATAGGAAGTATCATTCTGGTTTAATATGTGGAGGAGTGCTTAGTGGGTTGGCTGGGGTATAGTTATCTGGGTCACTTAGGAGGTCGGGTGAAAATAATGTTAATGTTGTTAGGGTAAAGAGGAGGAGGATTAGACCTAGGATATCTTTAACTGTATGGTAGGGGTGAAAGGTGATTTTGTCTGAGTTAGAGGAAATTCCGCAAGGGTTGTTCGACCCTGTTTCGTGTAGGAATAGTAAGTGTACGGTTGTGAGAGCGACGATAATGAAGGGTAGGATGAAGTGTAGGGTGGAGAATCATATGAGAGTGGGGTTATCAATGGCGTACCCACCTCAGACCCATTGAACAAGGTTGGTTCCGATGTATGGGACTGCTGAGAGTAGATTTGTGATTACTGTTGCCCCCCAGAATGATATTTGGCCTCATGGGAGTATGTAGCCCATGAAGGCTGTTGCTATGGTTATGAGTAGAAGCATGATGCCAATGTTTCAGGTTTCTAGGAGAAGATATGAGCCATAGTAGAGGCCTTGGCCTACGTGCAGGAAGAGGCAGATGAAGAGTATGGAGGCACCGTTAGCGTGGAGATAGCGGGTGGTTCAGCCGTAATTTACCTCTCGAGTGATGTGTGCGATTGAGGAGAAAGCAGAGGAAGTGTCTGGTGAGTAGTGCATTGCTAAGAATAGGCCTGTGATAATTTGTAGAATTAGGCAGGTTGCAAGAAGTGAGCCGAAATTTCATCACACGGAAATGTTGGATGGGGTAGGTAGATCAATGAGGGAGTGGTTAATTATTTTTATGATTGGGTTAGATTTGCGTATTGGGATCATTTGGCGCTTTTGTAGTTGAAATACAACGATGATTTTTCATATCATTGGTTATGGTTAAAGTCCATATGGAAGTAATGATATATATTTTATTTACATTAAGCGTATTATTGGTTATAGGGTTTGTGGGTTTTTCTTCTAAGCCCTCTCTCATCTATGGGGGTTTAGCGTTGATTGTTAGTGGTGTAATTGGTTGTGTGATTATTTTAAGTTATGGGGGGGCTTACATGGGTTTAATGATGTTTTTAATTTATCTGGGGGTATGATAGTTGTTTTTGGTTATACTGCGGCAATGGCTATTGAAGAGTATCCCGAAACATGGGGTTCAGGGCTTGAGGCTCTAGGGGGTCTTCTGGTGGGATTAATAATGGAAGTGGGTTAGTTTTATGGGTTTTAAGTTTTGATGGAGTAGTGGTGGTTAATTTTAATAATATGGGTAGTTGGGAGATTTTTGAGGGGGAAGGATTGGGGTTAGTTCGAGGTGATTCTATTGGTGCGGGTGCCTTGTATGATTATGGGTGTTGATTAGTGGTGGTTGCTGGTTGGACGTTGTTTGTTGGTGTGTATATTGTGATTGAGATCACTCGAGGTAATAGACTATATTATTAGAAGTAGGGTTAGGGTAAGAGGAATGAGGAAAGAGAGGAAGTAGAGTTTGATTATGCCTTTCTGGGTAGTTACAGCTATGGAGGTAGTAATGTGTGTTTGTGAGATTATTTTGGGTATGGATTTTTCTAGTCATGTTGAATCTAATAAGAGGAGGGCTAAATTTTGGCTTATAAGTAGGTTTTGATATGGGACTATACGATGGATCGTGGTGGGAAAATATCCTAGTATGTTGGAGAATTTGAATATTTGTGATGAATTTTTTGCTTTTAGTTTATTGGTCATAAGGGCGAGATCTAGGGCTGTTAGGAAACTGAGGGTGGTTGCGCATAAGGCTGAGAGTTTTAGGTAGAGGGGTATTGTTGGTTGGGGGAGTGAGGTAGGGGGGATATTGTTAGTGATAAGGAATCCTGTAACTATACTGCCTATTATGAGGCGTTTAATTGGGTTTAGTAGGGCGGGGTTGTTTTCGTTGATGTTAGTTAGGGTTGGGAAGCGGGGTTGTCCTGTTAGGGTAAGGAGAATGGTTCGAGTGCTGTAGGCGCTTGTCAGGGAGGTGGCGATGAGAGTAATAGATAGGGCTCAGGCGTTGGTATATGACGTGTTTGTGGCTTCGATAATGAGGTCTTTGGAGTAGAAGCCTGTGAGGAAGGGTATTCCCGTGAGTGCTAGGTTGCCAATAACTAGGGAAGTTGAGGTGATAGGCATTGTTTTAAATAGACCTCCTATTTTTCGGATGTCTTGTTCATTAGTTAAGTTATGAATAATAGATCCGGAGCATATAAAGAGTATAGCTTTAAAGAAAGCATGGGTGCAGATGTGTAGGAATGCTAAGTGTGGTTGGTTAATACCAATAGTGACTATTATTAGGCCTAGTTGGCTCGAGGTGGAGAAGGCCACGATTTTTTTGATATCGTTTTGTGTGAGGGCGCAGATGGCTATGAATAGGGTAGTAATGGCTCCCAGACATAGTGTGAGGTTTTGGATTAATGTGTTGCTTTCTATTAAAGGGTGAAAGCAAATAAGTAGGAATACTCCGGCAACAACTATGGTGCTGGAGTGAAGTAGAGCTGAAACTGGAGTTGGACCTTCTATGGCAGAGGGTAATCAGGGGTGAAGACCAAATTGAGCTGATTTTCCTGTTGCTGCTAGGAGAAGGCCCATTAGTGGGAGGGGGTTTGAGTTGGAGTTTAGGGCCAGTATTTGTTGAAAGTCTCATGAGTTATAGTGCAGGAGGAATCATGTTATAGCTAGGATAAGACCAATGTCGCCGATGCAGTTGTATAGAATTGCTTGGATGGCTGCTGTGTTGGCGTCTGTTCGAGCGTATCATCAGCTGATTAGAAGGAAGGATATGATCCCTACACCCTCTCAGCCAATGAAGAGTTGGAAGAGGTTGTTGGCGGTAACTAGAATTAGTATGGTAGTGAGAAACATGAGGAGGTATTTGAAGAATTGATTGATGTTTAGGTCGGAGCTTATGTACCATAGTGAGAATTCTATGATGGATCAGGTGATGAATAGTGCGATTGGAGTAAATATTATAGAAAAGTAGTTTAGTTTAAAGCTTAGTGTTATATCTAATGTTTGGATTGTTATTCAGTGTCAGCTTCAAATGGTTGTTTCTTGATTTGAGAAGACGTATAGGGTTGTTGGAAGAAGGCTAGTAATAAAGGTATATATTATAATTATTTTTACATAGTTAGGGTATGAGCGTTTTTTGTTAAGGTTAATGAGGGTGGCAAAAATTGGAAGAGTTAGGGAGGCGAGGGTTGTTATCATAATAGAGGTGCACATAATTGTTACTTTTATTTGGAGTTGCACCAATGTTTTTGGCTCCTAAGGCCAATGGATAGCTGTTATCCTTTAAAAGTTGAGAAAGCCGTAATTTTAAGTACGGAGGCATGGGTTAGCAGTCCTTGCAAGTTTTCTCGGTAAATAAGAAGTAGTAAGCTTTCTATAGTTAGGTTCACAATCTAACGTTTTGATTAAACTATATTTACAGGGAGTAAACCCTAGAATGGTATTAGGATTGAGGGATAGAAGAATGACTGGAGCAAGGTGTATAAATATTAATGTGTTTTCTCATGTAAAGGGGGGTTTTATGTTGATTATATGATGAGTAAGTGTCCCTCGTTGCATTGTGACAAATGAGAGAGTAGAGGGCTGTAATTAGTATATTGAGTCCTGTTAGTATGATAGTAATATGGGATCAAGAAAATGAAGCTGCGATTACAAAGAGCTCACCGAGTAGGTTAATAGTGGGGGGTTTGGCGAGGTTTGCTGTGAACCATCAAAAGGTTATTAATGGGAGTAGGACTTGAAGTCCTCGGGATAGTAATATGATGCGGCTGTGGGTGCGTTCGTAGTTTGAGTTAGCTAGGCAGAAATATATGGAGGAGGTGAGTCCATGGGCTACTATGAGGATAGTTGGGCCGGAGAAGCTTCAGGGGGTTTGGATGAGAGAGGCTGCGATTACTAGGGCTATATGGCTTACGGAAGAGTATGCGATGAGTGATTTCAGGTCTGTTTGTCGAAGACAGATTGAGCTTGTTATGATTATACCTCATAGAGATAGTATAAGGAATGGGTAGGCTATATACTCTGTTAGAGGATTAAGGATGGAAGTGAGTCGTATTATGCCGTAGCCGCCCAGTTTTAGGAGTACTGCGGCAAGGACTATTGATCCTGCAATGGGGGCTTCGACGTGAGCTTTAGGAAGTCACAAGTGTAGGCCATATAGGGGTATTTTTGTCATAAAGGCTATTATGCATGCTAGTCAAGTAAAGTTATGGGATCAAGTGGTTGTTAGTATTTGGTCTGTGAGCGTTAGTAGTGTGATATTTAATGAGCCTATGTTATTGTAGGTGTAGATTAGTATAATGAGTAGGGGTAGAGAGCCGGTTAGAGTGTAGAATAGAAAGTATGTGCTTGCGTTGAGACGTTCTGCTTGGTTGCCTCATTTGGTGATGATAATTAGGGTGGGAATGAGGGTAGTTTCAAATAGAATATAGAATATAATTAGTTCTGTGGCTATGAATGTTAGAATTAAGGTGGTTTGTAGGAAGATTATTATAGAGACGTAGAGTTTTTTTTTGTGAAGAGGGTTTATTGCATAGGTGGTATTGGCTTGCTATGATTATGAGGGGTAGGAGTCAGGCAGTTAGTATTAGGAGAGGTGTTGTTAGCGAATCGGAAGATAGGTAGGTTGAGTAGTTGAGAAGGTTGTTGTCAGTTTGGTTAAAGAATAGTAGAGGAACGAGGCTAATGGTCAGACTATGCATGGTCAAGTTGATTCAGATTGCGTTGTTTTTGGAGAGTCATGTTATTGGCAGTAGTATAGTTGTAGGGATAATTATTTTTAGCATTGAAGTAGGCTTAGGTTGTGAATATAATCTAGCCCATATGTGTTGGAGATTGAGATTAGTAAGGCGAGGCCTACTGCTGCTTCGCAAGCAGCAAATACTAGTAGGATGATGGGCATAATATTGATTAGGGGGGAGTGTACTCCACCGTACACTTACTATTCCTACACGAAACAGGGTCAAACAACCCCTGCGGAATCTCCTCTAACCCAGACAAAATCACCTTTCACCCCTACTATACAATTAAAGATATTCTAGGAGTAGTCCTCCTCCTCTTTACCCTAACAACATTAACATTATTTTCACCCGACCTCCTAAGCGACCCAGACAACTATACCCCGGCCAACCCGCTAAACACCCCTCCACATATTAAACCAGAATGATACTTCCTATTCGCATACGCAATTCTACGATCTGTCCCCAACAAATTGGGAGGCGTACTAGCACTCTTCCTATCGATCCTCATTCTAGCAGTTATCCCCATACTCCACAAATCTAAACAACAAAGCATAATATTTCGCCCACTCAGCCAATTCCTATTCTGACTCCTAGTCACAATTCTACTAACCCTCACCTGAATTGGAAGCCAACCAGTAACCCAACCCTTTATCATTATTGGCCAAATAGCATCTACAATATACTTTATCACAATCTTAATCTTAATACCACTGGCCTCCCTAATCGAGAACAACCTGCTCAAATGAACCTGCCCTCGTAGTATAAATTTAATACACTGGCCTTGTAAACCAGAAATGGAATACTCTCCCCAGGGCAATCAGAAAGAATTTAACTCCGCTACCAACACCCAAAACCGGCGTTCTAATTTAAACTACTTTCTGTATTTTATGTTGTACAAGCCTTACAGCACAACTTTAGTATTAACCTACCTTTAATGCCTCTATGTAATTCGTGCATTACTGCTAGCCAACATGTATAATATATAGTACTATATATGCTTGACTGTACATAACACATATTATTACATACTTACCCAACTTTCTCGAAAGACATGCTTACAAGCAGGGACTCTACTAAACACTTCAACAGTAACACATAACACACATCTCCAAAGCCCATACACCACCCCTACGCATACCAACAGAACTAGTCATATATTGATCGTACATAGTACATTAAGTCATTTATCGGACATAGCACATATCTATTAAAAAGTCCTCTTCACCACGGATGCCCCCCCTCACTTAGGAGTCCCTTGTTGACCATCCTCCGTGAAACCAATATCCCGCCCAAATAATGCCACTCTCCTCGCTCCAGGCCCATAACTCGTGGGGGTAGCTATAACTGAACTGTATCCGGCATCTGGTTCTTACCTCAGGGCCATAACAATCAAGATCGCCCACACGTTCCCCTTAAATAAGACATCTCGATGGATCACGGGTCTATCACCCTATTAACCAGTCACGGGAGCTCTCCACGCATTTGGTATCTTTTATCTCTGGTCCGCACGCAACCCCATCGCAGAATGCTGACTCCCACCACATCCCGTCCTGCCGCGCCTGCCTTTGATTCCTGGTCCATGCCATTATTAATCGCACCTACGTTCAATATCCTAGCCCCGCATAACCATCAGCAAGGTGTTATTTAATTCATGCTTGTAGGACATACCAACAATCAACTCCACAACACCAAACCACCAAACCACAATAAAATCCCATCAAACCCCCCCACCCCCATCTCTGACCTGTAAGTATGCCACCAGTGTGCTCACTCTGGTCATTAATAAAATTGCCATGCCGAGGCAACGGCTGACTCTGCCTGCAGCCCTGTCTCTGGATTCGCCCTGATTCTATAACCAATGCAACGCTGTCTGATCATCTTAGTGCTAACCTTCTATTGCCCATCTTGTCCCTGAGGGTATCTTTCACGTGCCAGGCACTGTGTTAGGCATGGAGAACATGAATACATTAAAATATGGTCTTTACCCTCAACAGGGTCCCAATATAACAGACAAATGGTGAAACAGAGGGATAATCACTAGGAAACAGGTATACACAGAAGGGCCAGATTTAGTTCTGCCGTCTCTGATTGAATTTCTCTAAATACTCTAAAATGCAACGAAACCAGAGAATCACTTTTTTTTTTTTTTCTCGGACAGAGTCTTGCTCTGTCACCCAGGCTGGAGTACAGTAGTGCAGTCTCAGCTCACTGCAACCTCCATCTCCTGGGTTCAAGAGATTCTCCCACCAGAGCCTCTCGAGTAGCTAGGACTACAGGCGAGCACCACCACACATGCCTAATTTTTTTGTATTTTTAGTAGAGACGGTGTTTCACCATATTGGCCAGGCTGGTCTCGAACTTATGACCTCAAGTGTTCGGCCTGCCGCAGCCTCCCAAAGTGCTTGGATTACAGGCGTGAGCCACTGTGCCCAGCCAAGAAACACATTTTGAACATATTTATAAGGGGTCATTACTTATGAAAAACCTCATCTTTCTTGCCTTCATGGTCTCTGATGGCTCTTGACTTAAACCTCCCATTTTTTCAAGCAGTATTTGTTGTTTTTGCTAATTTGGTGATATTTTATTTGCAGGCAAAATTACTTTTCAAACGTCATTCACATTCTAGTCTCTGCTTCTCAGGAGTCTTTAAACTGCATTGGGGGTCTTTGATCTTATTATTTGACCATGAGTATAGCAACCATAACATTATAGTCAACTTTAAAAAGTGTTTCCAGAATCAATTCGGATGTCCATGGACACCCATTCCTGAGTGTCTCCCAGCTGGCAGGGAGGGCTGCAATCTCAGTAGCACACCAACCTCTGCTGTGCACATCTCCTCAGACCCGAGGACTCTGTTTTCTTTTCAATGTTGTTAACAAAGTCTCTCTGATTTTTGTTGGTCACAAAGGTTATATTTGCCTTCCCAGGGACCTCATTTTTGTCTAGTGGTGCCACAGTAAATAAGAATAGGCATCAAAAAGGGGAAATGGTTCAACCCAGAAGTGTGCATTTGACCTAAATAAAAATGTTCTAGGATCCTATTTTACACCTCTTTTACCATTTTTGATTGCTTGGTATTTCAAATTAGCAACCAAAACTTCCCCTCCTGTTACTTCCGATAACCAAGAAATTGATTATATACAGTTGCTTAATGTGGTCAGCCTCTTCATAAACAGGTAGGTTGCTGAAAGGTTATCTCGTCAGCATCTGACAATCTCTGGATCCTGAGCTGTTGAAGAAGGCTCAGAAATGCACTAAAGTGGGTGCTGGGAAGAAGGCCAGATCTTGTTCTGCCATTAAATTTCCAAACTTGTCACCCTCTAAAGTCCCTATTGTTTTTGTCACCCAAGACCACATAATTTGAAAGCCTATCAATCTCTATTTACAAAGGGAAGTTGTGCTTCCTCGTTCTTAATTAATTAGAGACATATTGTCATTCAGAGGTTTTGAGCTACATTGACAGAGGTAATGTTATCTAACCTAAACATAGTTCCATAAGAAACATAAAACATAGGTAGACAGTAGAGCCTTATTAATGAATCCTACTCAAAATGTTAATAGATCTGTGTTGGTACCTTTAGGGAATCCTGGTTGTGAACCACTACATGAAATGTTCAGGTTCACAATCTTGCAAAACCTTTTTGAGTTGCAGGAGTATCTGTTGCCTCACAAGTGAAACAAGTCCATTTTCTTGAGCACTGAGGTGTTCCCCAGCCTGGCTTTTCTGCCTAGAAAATGCCATTTTCGTAAAGAGCTGTCATGCTTCGTGTCCTTTGGCTTATGATTTAGCTGTTCAGAGAAAGTGCAGGCTGCTCTCACTCGCTCAGTGCTGGTGATATGTGTTTTTGTTTTATTAAATCTTTAAAATACTGGGCTTGTTTTTTATGACCTCCATATATTCTTTTGTTCTTCTCTGTGACTTGTTAGATCACAGTTTTTTTCTTCCTTTGTGAAAATATTAGTGCCTTTCTAAAGAGCATCATGGTCTCCAGAATGACTGTATAATAAAATGGAAGAATGTGTTGAGCCTAATGTTAGATCTGTCAAGGCCGTGACTCAGGGGTGCTTCAGTGATGGGAAGGTTTGAGGCTTCTCAGACGTGGTCCACGGAATCACAAATCTTTCTGTTCTTGCCAGACTTGTTTTGACAAATCTGAGATCATTTGACACTAATCATAGAGCTCTTTGTAAAATAAAGGTACCAATGGTTTATGTTCCAATTACAGACAAGTGTTTGTGATTAAAAGTTACTAAGAAACCCTCGGTTAAATGGAAGCAAGTTCTTCTGCAGGTGTGAGCTTCGTCTTGTATGCATTTGAGCCTGGGGACCCACACACCTGTGCACAGGTAGCCTAATTCTGACCTCAAAGGAATCTTTTCTTTGGGGAAGCTGAGGAAGGAGAGAACATCTGCAGCTGATAAATCTCAGTGGGCCTGGTGCTCCAAGGCTTCTAATTATACCCAGTTCCTACTTCTTCTAGAACAAGATCAAGTGATGAGTTGCCATCTCATGGTTCTGTACCTGCACAGAGGGGACTCCCAAAGTTTTAAATAATCTTGAATACAACTTGGCTACCCCACTAATGTGAATCCCCAAATAAACCAGGCCGTGACATCCAATTGAACTTGTTCCTGTGCATACAGTATCTCGCAGCCCATCCTGTATTGTTAGTTTTGGCAAGTACACGACAGCGTATAATAAATCATGGAAGGAAAAAGCTTTCTGGCCTAGCATGGTTCAGCCTGCTGTAATGTTAGAATACAGAAAGCAGTTCTGTTTTTAGACATCCTTTTACTAACCCAACATTCATAATTTATTATTACACTGTAAAATTCCTGCAACACTACACCAAAAGTAGTGCTGCCCTTTAATTAAGTGCCCTCGGTAGGAAAAACGTGAAACTGATGTGCAAAACATCTCTGTGTGCAGTGATTGATAGTGATTACATCTTTATGAACCCAGCCTAAAGGTCTCAACTTCCTGATGGGTGAAGTAGTCTATAGGGCCACTCACTTCCTGAGTCTGCCTGGCGGGGATCAGTCACTGCTAACAAAACTGCAGATAATTCAGAGGCACAGCTTAGAAATGCTGAGGTTTTATTAAGCCCGTGGCTGTCTATACTTTGTCACAAGCCTACATGACCTTATTCCTCATTTCCATAAGCACCAATGACCAAACTTTATGCCAGGGCCACACTTAGAGAAGTTGTAACGCAGACGGTAAAGGGACCCAGTGTGTCATATGGATGACAGGAAGTACTTCCAGCCCAATGGGTGCATGAGTAGAACATTCTAGCCAGAAGAGGACCATACATTGTTGCATTTTTTAAAATTCTGTTTTCAAACAGTCTTTTATTTTTCTTAGTTGCAATTAGGCAAGTTTAATTTTTTTTTTAAATAGTACCATTAAATGTTAGACTTAAATCCCAAGACAGGCATTCCCCAGCTCATCCCTGTTTGCACTGTGAATTTGTGCATCAGCTAGGTGGTCACATCAGCTCAAGCTCATAACACCTTACTGAAAGGTAAGATTCAGAGTTTCTATATCCGAAATACTTCAGGTTTCTGAAAAGAAAGGTAACACATCCATCCAAGCAGGCAGTATGTGTGTTATGTGAACTCTTTGGTATAAGTTTGGCTATTTTCAGTCATAATGGTAGCAACCAAAACGAAAATTTTCTGCAGTCCTGTCATTTAGTCATCTTATCAGTGCCCCAAGGTGACTTTTTTCAAGAGCTCTGTTGATACCATGTGTGTGTATGTGTTATTTTCTGGTGTTTTTACAGATTTGGGCCAGGCTTAGTCATCTATTGGTATGGATTTATCCAGGAGCTGGACTGCAACCGGGAAAGGGGCATCCTGCTCAAAGCCTGTTTCCCTACGAACATTGTCACCTTATGCCACAGCCTAGCTTGACCCTGAAGATCCTGGAGGAGAAGCTGGGAGGAAAAGGTGAATCCGGAAGCAATTTTACTTTCCTGCACTGTAAGATCCTGGCAACATCTGCCCTGAACTTCAGCTGAACTCTTGCTGCCCGTAGTCACACCACTACCTCTTTAGACAAACATATCAAGAGTTTCTGTTTTCCTTCATCCCTTGCTGATGTGAACAGCCAAGAACTACAGACACAACCCACTCATTATCAGCATTTCTGTCTCTGTCAAACAATTAGTTTATAGATAGTCATAATCTTTCTTTCTTCCGGATGGTTTCTCCTTGTATGCTGAACAAAAGAAAAAATGTGAAGACTGAAAGGTGTGATTTTTCAATTCTCTTCCCAGTTACCGAATCACCCTCTTATTTTTTTTTCCCTAAGCTTCCATTCACTCTCTCTCCCTCTCCCTTTCTCTTCATGTGCACTCACAGAGACCCAGCGTTGCATTACCATCGTGGAATAATCTAGCACAAACTTAGGAAAGCTGAAGCCACAAAGTCCGAAGCCACCTTTGTACTCACCTGCAGAGCTCCAGAAGACCTTGACGGCAGCCCGCCTATGCCGTGTGTTTGCTGTATTCAATCTTTACGGCTTCCTGACTTCTGTGACAGTAAGCCAAGCTGCAAAAATACACTTGATGAGAATTTCCTCTTTTAATAATGTTACTTGAACACCAAATATTTTCGATTTATCTTATTTGAAAGTATTAGTTCCATTGTGCCTGGAAACCACACTCCTTTAGATTGGGGGCCGAGAGGAGACGACCCAACATTGAGGAGAGTTTATTTTTAAACATGGCTAGTTGTCAGTATGTACGTGAGCTAGTGTTTTTATGAGTAGAGTTTTTTAAAGGCACATTCTGTATACTGCTTAGTATATGCATTTTATACCATGTAATTATATAACACTCAAATAAGTTCAGCATTAGAAATGTTTAGCTTTGTATGAACTAAGTGTGCCAGAAATAAACCTGGAGCAATTTTTAAATAAGCAAAATAAAGGAGGTTTTTCTATTTGTTCACTTTATTCACTTTCATGTACTTTTATGTACTGCAAATCAGATTTCAGTCTAAAGCGAAACATCAATAAGTTAATAATAAACCTATCTTTTGGGAAGTTGAATATTAATCTGTACCCAAAACGTATTTAGTAAAATATTTGCTACAACATTATAAAACATAACTTATAATGTTGAATAGATGATTTGGGAAATACTAACAACAACAATGTAACTGTTGCAGACAGCTGTAACTTATATACATTGCTTGATTTTTTTCAAAAGACTAAATATGTCATTTATACTTTGTTCATTTTCTACCAAAGAAGGTTTGGAAAAATATGCCTGCTGCCTTTCCTTTTGAAGGACACAAACCTGGTCCAAACATGTGTGGATTTTAACTCTGAGTGGGGTGCATTAAATCAAAAGAGAGAGGAAGAAGATGAAATGCTAAAGAAGTATCAGGCAAACTTCTGTTTCAGTATAAAATTCATCCTGCAGGCTTCTGAGTGAAACAGAATGATTTGAAACCACTACTGTATTGCCTGGATACACACACACACACACACACACACACACTTTATACAAAAATGTTAAAAGCAGGTTTCCTGGCATGTTCTTAACTGTTTTTTCTTTAGGAATAAATTACATTTATCTGCACAGATGTTGAAAATCCTGTTAAACCCTTGTCAAGGATTTATTTTACATTAAACAAATTTATGATGAACGTGAACAAATAAATTAAAAAATAAAAAAGGTACTTGCATTTTATATTTATTCTTTTACCGGTTGCCCTGACATAATGTGTTGTGAGAAGGTACTGGTGTTCCTAGCAAAGGCGCTACCTCCTCTTTATGAATGAGGCTTAAAATCTGGTCCTTAAACGTGAGAAAGAACCCAACAGTAAACTGTACACACTACAATAAGGTTACAAATTAGTCAAAAGTAAGTTTTTCACACATAAAAACTAATGTGATTATTATACTCCTTTTGAATTGGAGGGGTATGGGACAGAAGGTAGTAATGTTCCCCAATTGGACGCTTAAAGTCTCCTTGGTTTGTTTCTTTTTCTGTTAAAAAAAATCAGCTGAACGACACCACTCAGGCTGAAACCCATCTCTATGCGTTGTCTGCTTGTTTGGTTTTTTTAGTTTAGACAATATAAACATCAGCCCCAGAAAGCAGACACGGAATGACAACTTATTTTTATTGCTGTCGTCATTAGAACGTTAACATTAAAGCCAAATCTTGTTTTATGGTGCATTCCGCACACCATGCTAATGAATTATGCAAAGCCAGAAAGCAAGAGCGTGTGTAAAACGTAAAACTGAATGACGTTCTCCCTGGCATATACAGACTTGCCAAGCATCTGCCCTCACAAACACATAGGAGACCATTTGAAGTCTGGAAACAGAGCAACTCAAAGCAAAGCTGATCTAGTACTGATATGTAAGGCAACTGCATAGACTCCTTCCCACCTCGCATATGTACCCCCTCAAAAAAAAAAAAAAAAACCCATAAACATTTGCATATCCTTTTTTTTCTTTTGCCTTCTAGTGAAGCATACATCAGCTCTTTACAACACTCCTAAAATCTAAAAGAAAAGGAAAGTCTCAGAGGTCTAAAGTAGAAAGCTGGACCTCCAGGGGAAATAATTTTTTTGCAACTGTAGGTGTGTGTACCTGTTCATTATCTGCAAGGCTTGATTCCCCCTGGAAAAGATGATAAATTGCTGGTCTTGAGGGGGTGCACTAACTCACTCAGGCCACCAGGGGACTGCTTAGAGCCCTGATGAGGTAATCTACCTAAATGGTCCCTGGTGGGCCACACTAATTAATGCTGAAGTGAACAGTTAATTCACTTGCTTCTCACTGGGGAGCTACACCCATTGCTTTCTTTTCTCTTTGGAACCAAGATGCCTTAGATGCCTCCTCTTTTTAACTCTTCCCATCTAGAGACCTGCTGTCTCAATTGCATTAAATCCTTACTGCTTCCATATGCTTTCTCACTTCGCTTTTCACTTTTTCCATGTCATCTTCCCCTGCGCTGGCCTTTGCTAGTTTCCCTCCACATGGACATGTACCCTGCATTTTCTCATTACTCTTGGGCTCTTTTTCTCTCTAAAAGATCATGATCCCAAGACGAAAATATGTCCTGATGCATACGTCTGGTTGGGGCGTTGGGAGCAATTGGCCTAACCTCTTTGGGGAGAAACAACTTAAGCACCCTCCACATGCCTAAATACTCAAGTGCATATGTGGCACCAGAAGGATCGTAAAATTTTAACTAAGATAATAAGATTTTACAGGGTTAAATATGGCTTGAGGTTCATGCCTTCAGTAAATGATTTGGAGCAAAAAAAGAAAAAAAAAAAGTAAGGTTTTATAGCTACTTTCAGCCTGAGTGTTGTTGTTCAGCTGATTAAAATAGCAAAATGTCTGTATAATTTAACGAATCACTCCTAGCTCATTCATCTTGGGGGTAGCTTGCCATTTTCATGTGATCTGACGGGAGCAAGTTGTCTCAAAGTATAACTATTTTGTGACAAGATGAGAGGAGAAAATCTCAATAGGCACATTCTTGATTAGGGTTAAGGAACAAAGCAAACTTAACTTGAGAGGAAACTAAAAGGCAAACAATAGAAGTTTGCCTGCAACGTCACCATTTATGGGAAGCGTCTATCTGAACCTGTCTGTGTAAAGTCACTCGTGGGTTATGGAAGGGTCATGTGTTTGGATCATTTAATCTTGCTACTCTAAACTAACCTTCCTACATTTAGTAAACATCATCTGAACCTGTTTTATTAAGAACATGCCTGGATTCCAAAGATTAAACAAGGAAGATGGAATTATGAATTAAATAATAACCTGAACAACTTGGGTTCGCCTTCTGTTTTTCACTTTCCTGCTATTGTTTTGAATATGGCTGTGAGACAAAGAGCTGCTTAGGTCAAGCGCTATAAATTACAGTTTTCATACAATAGTAATCCACTAAAATGATTTCAAAGCCTGATCAAAGTACTTCAAAAAGACTTTTAAAACATTTCCACAGTACAGGGGAAGGGAAATGCTCATTTGGTGCCTTAATTTGTTTCAGTTAGTATAGCAAAGTTCGATCTGGGTGTCATACTCACTTTATATAAAATCCAACTCATTGTTTAAATAAATCCAACTTGTTCTTGTTGTTTAATGTATAGGTAAAGGAGATTTAAGTTTTCATCTACTTAACAATTTGGAGTCACTTGTAAGGAAAAGATAATATGGGAACATTTTAAAATAAGCATACCTTGATAGTATTTAATTACTCAAGGTATTCGTTAAAACTGTCTAACTCCCTGCAATTAGGATACAGTGGTGAGGATCTCTGTGGATTTATTTGGCATCTTAATAATAATCATGGCAACAGATATATTTATTTTTTCATCCTTTTCCCTCATCACTTGGATTTATCCTAAGCTGTCTCATTTTATAGGCAAGGATAATGGGAAGTACACTAGTGATAGCGAAGCTAAGCAAATTCTAGGCTCAACTATATATAAAGATAGTGTGGACTGCTGCAACAACGTCAGGCTCAACTAAAGACTCATGGTACTATGTCAGGGCAATTTTTACTTTTTAAAAGGAAGGTCATATTGAAATGCTGACGTGAAATATAACCAAGTCAATTAAGTAATAACAATTGAAGTTCAGAGTTTAATTGAGGGCTGAACATGAATCCAATGACCATTAACCTGAAGTGGTCATTAATTCCCCTGGAAACTGCCTTGGTTAAAGGTATTTCTACAATAACTAGCACTTTTTTTTCAAAAAAAAAAAAAAAAACTTGTCATTTTAACATTAAACAAATTCAGAAATAACATTCAGGAATAATAATTCAGTGGATCTATAGTAGACCTTCTGTATTTTACATTTTTAATTGAATTTCTTTTATAGGACAAATCAAAATTTAGATGAAAAGGTAAAACCACTTCTCTGGAGGAAACTATAGTTTTGTTAAGTAAACAAAGTTATAAGCACCCTTTATTTGATTGCTTTTGTTTTATCTCAGTTGTTGACTTATTTCTGTACTTGTTTGATGCAAGATTTCCAACTAGACTATAAGCTCCATGAAAGTAAAAACTACACTTACTTTGTTCACTGTAGTCCCTAATGCCTAACAGAGTTCTGGTGCACACAGAGCAGGTATTCAATAAATGTTAAATGAGTAAGTGAATGACAGAGTTTTATTAAATATGTTATCACTCACTTGCATTAGCAAATAATTGGAACCTTTAACTTTCTCATTTTCTTCATCTGAAAAATGAGTGTATTTACCACAATCAGAGAAAATCATGTGTCGATGTTAAAGAATTAATTAATTTAGAAACTCCCCAAAATGTGAAATGAATCAAATTCATCAACAAGAGTGTTTTAGGATGCACACTTAGTTTTAAGGGGGGAATATATGTAACTTTTTGTTGCATTTGCCTTAAAGTTAATCTTAATACATTATTGTTTATGCACTATGTTGCTAAATGAGAATATTAAAAATCTTTATTTCTCTTTAAAAAGAAATGGCTTATCTTTATATTTCCATTAAAAAAAAATTTTTTTCTTCAAATCACTGCAGGGTCCCAGATCAACTGTGTTTCACACACAGATTTTGGAATATTCAATGGAGTTATTAGATTAACTGCAAATGATACTTTTAATTGCTCCCTTTTATAATGCTAAGTTGATGGCAAAGTGCTTCCTGGCCATAGAAGTGGTTGGCCGGCTCAAGAGAGAAGGGTTATTTGGTCATTTGCCAATAGGATCTGACCTTTGGAGAGATACTGCCCATGAACCGCTCAGTGGGTGTTTCCTTGTTAGTCATTAATTCAGAGTATATTATTATTTGAAAGCCAAAGGCATTTGGCATATTTCCTCATAATTTGGAAACCTGTAGCACAAAAGAACTGGAACTTCCACATTTCTTCTTATTCTGCCAGTTTCCCAGGACTTAATTTGTTGGGGCTCTTTACTATGTGATTCCTTCCATGAGCTGCTGGAGAGAACAGACCCAGAGTGCAGATATCACTAAGACCAGGTCTTTGGTTCCAGGTGATAATTCTGTCTTATATTTCCAGCATTAAAACTATTTAAGACACAGGTATTTATTGAGTCCCTGATGTGTATTAGAAGTATGTGAGGTGCTGTGGGGAATTTTTTTAATGCAACACAAGACTCTTTTATTGAAGAAAAATAAATCATTACTTCCTCAAATGAAAACAACACAAAATATTTGGAAATTTTAGAAAAGCAAATCACATTAAGGAAAGAGGGAAAGCTATGAGGTTTTTAATAAGATATTTTAACCCTAGACTATGGACGGCAAGTAGCTTTCTATTTGCTTATGGTGGCTGCATTCACTGCTATTAAGCATTTCCAAGGCCAAGTTCAGCTCAGCAGCTAAGGCTTTGATCTAGTGTTTAGAGTAGGCAGTGATCACATGGATGCCGCATATTTTCCATTCCTGCTCTGGGCCATTCATGTTCAGTGCAAGTATAAATAAATTCTAAGCGTTTGAAACAGAATTCATACCTGTTCATCGGCCTAAGTAATAAAACAAGCAATAACTTGTTCTGATAGTTCTATAACATCAAGCAAAGTGTCTGTCCATGGCTAAGGTCTGTCTAGTAATACAGATAAGCTAAATATGTCATCAAAATCATAGAAATATGATTTTAAGCCTCAAGATAAACACTAGATGGGCACAGATAATTATTATTTTCAGTAAATGTCTACGAGTTCAATTATATTATCGATGAAAAACATTAGGCCTGTATATTTTGGCCCTGTATAAAGATCTTGAAATTCAAAAATTATATTAGTAAATTTCACACATTTCTAGCTTTGGAGATTTGTTTTCTTTTTTTGTGGGGTTGGGGGTGGGTTTTTTTTTTCTCCCACTCAAACCAGGCTAGGGATTCAAGGTCAGTTACACACTCTGCCTCCTTTATCTTTCATGGCCTTTATATCATCTGGGTATCAATTTTCTGCTTAGTGCAGTGCATTTTTATAAGGTAGTGATTGTATATAATAGTGGTTTGAAAATATGTTCCCAAAAAGAAGTGTTAAAATATTTTCAAGGACAGAGAAGAATTGTATGCTTTACATGGTAAGATAATTTTGTTAATATACTTACCATTAAGCCATAAATACTTTTGCCAAAACCTTTTAATTGTATCAGTTCATTAATTCTGGCAGCTAAAATAATAACAATCATTGCACATGGAAAATTAGGTAAAAATCTAAAAGCATTATATTTTGTACTAATTTGAATAGAAGAATCCATCTTGGTTTCAGTTACAATTTTTAAAAACCAAATTTTTCAATAAATGAAAAAATAGCAATGCAACCTAACAGAGGATGATAGAAAAGCAGAACAATGAAAGATGGCAAAGTGGCCATGAGCACATTGCGTAATGACGTAAAACTCAGTCTTTTGGTAAATTACTTTCATCTTACTTGTTTCCCCACTATCCTTGAAAATATTTCCCAATGACAAAGGAGTTAAAAATGGCAAAATGGGGGCATAGAATGAGCTGAGAAACTCATGTGAGAATTTAATTACATTTTCAGTTTATTTCTTGACAATTCCCTGAAAGGCTAATTGGATCTTCAAGCCATTAGCAAAGATGAGTTTGACTCATAGACTCAGAATTTTATCAAAAAATCGGGAGATGTTATTTAATAGTGAGTCAGCAAGGCATTTTTTTGTTTAAAAAAACTGATTTTCTTACAGAAACAGTTTTTAGTTTTTAATAAACTTATAAACAAAAAAGCTCCCACTTCAAAATAAAAACAAGATCCCTAATCATATAGATGTTTACAGTGATTATATTTATCTAAGCAACATACATATATGTTCAGTTGTAAGATGTTAACTAAATTTCTGTGACAAGCTTTTTTAAAACAATACTAAGAACATTATAAAGTTAATGAAGAGTCCTAAGTATAATCTAGTAGTCACTAAGTTTTTCTTAAGTCTTCACTTTAGATGCTATTATTTCTAGCACAAGTAAGCAGGCAGAGCCTTTCATGCGCTCAAACACTGGAATCTTTGGTTGCTACCCTATCAGCTGGTTTGCAAACAAAAAGCCAACAATTTTAACAATGTTTTACGTGAATAACCTGCAAACCCGAGAGATGGAAAAGCCCTAAGAATGCACAATTGTGAGCATTTACAACTATCACAAGTGGCTGAAGACTGTTCATGACGTTCTTCTGAGATGAGATCTCAAAGAAGTATAGTTCAAAACAAAAGGTTCTAACAAAAAAAAAAAATTGGCATATGCATAATTTCTCCACCAATTTGTGTGTGTCAACCATTTAGTTAACTTTTGCACTTGAAAAAAATGCACTAGAAAACCAGTCACCGTGTTTTACTATCTGTTAATATTCACAATTACAGTGGCTACGACTCAGGATACAGCATCATCAATGCTGCCCAGAGTCAGTTTATAATAAAGTTAAGTTCTTTATACCAAGTAAATGGTTGTCCACGATCACTGGCTAGTGTACATATGAACTAAAATTTCTAGATTTGGGGAGAAACAAATGCTGCTCTGATCATCAGCTCTGCTTCTCTGTTCCTCAATTCATGCTTAGAAACCTTTCATGTTACTCTTGGTTTTGTCAGGTTGCTTACCTGTTGGGGTTTGGGCCTGCTGCCCCTGCCCAGTAGAAGAGGCTGCCTGCTGGGCTGCTTTCTGCTTTAACATTGTCCAGTCAAATGTGTAGTCATATTGATGGCTCAGGGTCCTGAAAAGAATGAAGAGTAGCTGCCTCAGATACATGCAATCTGGGGCTTTCTCAAAGTGTAGCCCACGACAATAGTTTAAGTATATGGCAAATTCTGCAGGAAACCCCTTACGTAAAACTTCAGCAGGAGTGGACATCTTTTCACTAATCTTTTCATATTTTTGTTTCTTTGTTGCAGCCTTTAGCGCTCGCCATGGCAGGCTGGTTCTATTAAAATACATCAAAACATATCCTAATGATTCCTTGTCATCCTGGTGACTCTGCTCAATACCAAGATGTGCATTGATGGTAGCATATAGGGTAGTGCCAGTGAGGTTTTTATCTTCTCTGTATGGCCTGTGTTGCCTTGTCCTGTTGTCTCTGTACTTTTTGGCCAAACCAAAATCAATAAGGAATAACTTACTACAGTGACGCCCAATATCCATTAGGAAGTTATCTGGTTTAATGGCTCTGTGTATAAAATTCTTTTTATGCACATGTTCAATTCTACTGATCATCTGGTCAGCTAATATAAGTACAGTTTTCATTGTGAACCTTCTTGAACAGAAATTGGCCTTCGAGGCTAGGTCCCAGAAAATCCATGACTAGTACATTATAGTCTTTTTCCTGGCCATACCACCGTTATGTGGCGGATGCCAACCCCACCTTGAAGAATCTTATAGAGCCTGCTCTCGTACAGCAACTGGGGATGCCTGGCATTGTGAGATTCTAGCTTCACTGCCACTTCTTCACCGTTAGTGATGCTGGTCGCCAGATAGATGTCTCCGAAGGAGCCAGAACAGATATCCCATACCAGTTTGTATTTCCTTCCGACAATGAATCCTGCCTTGGAGCCGCTGCTGCTAGCCGTCCTGAGAGACGAAGATGGAGGCTGGGCCAAGCCTACCGTGGAAGGCGGCAGGAAGCGGAACAAGGAGGCCTTTCCTGGCGTCCAGGGCCCAGATGCCGGCGAAGGGAACCTGATGCCTGCTGCTCAGTCACATTTTTTTTGTTTGTTTTTCGGCTGGTGGTTTGCCAGGCCGCAGTTTGTGAAGGGCTTCTAGCGGGTCAGACAGGGCTGGGCCACCTATTTCTGGGAGCCGCTGCTGCCTCGCTTTCGCGGCGACGTCGGGGCTGGAAAAGGGGCGCGGTGAGCTGGGGCGCGGTACCGCTGCCACCACTGCCGCCAGCTCCGGTCCTGTCACTCTGCCGACGACGCCATCTGGTTACTCCAGCTCTAACCAACACAAAATGCCCCCAGAACCCGGAAGTCGCTTCTTCACGGCGCAGAGCACTCTGGGAAAGGGATATCCGGTGCCCGCTCCAAAGGATCCGCCTCATCGACTCAGAATTTGAATGATTGAAAGGCACCAGAGGCTTCAGTTTACAGATGGGAACATTGAAATCTGGAGGGGGTAGGTGACTTGTCCAAGGCCACATAGCTATCTAATAGAACGCAGGACCAGAATCTGCACCACTTAACTTCCTGTCCACTGTCCTTTCCTTCATAGGGTTAATATTTTATTCCAAGGAATTTCTAATCCCGTAAGTTATATTGATTATTTACAAAGTAAAAGGTTCTGGTATATTTTTAATGTACATTCTGAACCTTGCTGTTTTGGTCCTGCCCAGATCTCTATGGTGGAAATCCGCTGGGCATTTTGACAGAAATAGTTTTCATTTTATTAGTACTTTACTATCCTAAAATCCTTAACGTTTGATGACAGTCATTTTCTATACATTGCCATGAGCCTAAGGATGTGCCACTAAGAATGAATTTGGAAGGACTGAAGACAATTTTTTCCTTTGGTCAATTTATATATTGACTTTTCTTCCACTGGAAAAAAAAAAAAAAAAAAAACCCACAGATATTATGTTTAACATCTTCTCTTCCTGTAAGGATAAGGTAATATTTAAACCAACAGTAATTCATGAACATCTACTGATCATCACCGAGAATGACCAGTATATAGTATTCTAGAACTGTAGGCAGTAGAGCCTACTGGCTAAGACACAAGCTTTGACAATAGTCTGGAATCCCCACCTCTGCGCTTAGATATAATCAAACTCTCTAAAAGTTTCAGTTTCTTCATTTGTAAAATTGAAATTATACCCATCACACAGGACTATTATGAGGGTTAAATAAGATTAGTGCCTAATATGTCATAAAGCATAGCTCTAATAAAACTAGTATCATATATTATAGTTGTATTGTGTGTTATGTAATTATAATGATATTACTACACCCATTGAAGATTCTACTTGAATGATACACAGCATTAAAAATTTGTGTTTTCTGTGTTAATATAAAAATCACTATAAGGTGTGTAGCTTGGCTTATTATTGCTTTTCTAAAGCTCATTTAGGAAAAGCCATTTTCCAAAACTTAAGAGACAGGCAGAACAAGATCCTTCTTTGAGAGTGGGCATATGTTTAGTTGATTGTTTTCGCAGACTGATGTCTGGTTTAACATTCCTCTGCTTGGAGGAGAAGCTCAGAGACAGTGAGCCCATGTTTCTTTTGATAGTGAGCGAAGCCTTTGCCATAAATACAGCTTCAGCAGCAGCACAGCACAGGATCAGCCAGGACTTTCACATCTGACTGACGGCTCAAATCCACCGTGCACAAGATGAGCCCCCTAAAGGTGCACAGGTTTGTCATAATATAAAAGCTTTCTTTAAGAGGATTGAAGAAACACCTTCAGGCCATTGTTAATTCTTAGTTGTGAAATACCTTCTTCAGCCCATTCCTTTCAGTGAAAGAAAGCATAAAATGCTATTTGAATTTGATCTTTGAAAAAACAAAAAGGCAAAGCAAAAGGAATTTGGGGAAATCACTAGTTTGTTCCTGGATTCTTCCTCTGATGACTGTGACACTTTTTGGGGTGACTTTTTAAAAGACATGATTTTCGAAAGTGCCCCACTCCTAAACATAATCCTCCTTAGGTCACAGGCAAGCTGTATAATTTCTAAACAATTGAACCAAGTGCTGATGCTCCTCTCCCAAAACAGGCCAGTAATGTTGGAGGCAGATGCCGAATCAGCTCTCCTAGGCAGCTGAAAACACTGTTACAAAAGTGCCAGGTATCGAAAAATGTGGCTTCTCTCACCTGGGGGCTTCAGAACATTCTGCAAACAATGAACTGAGCTTCCCATCTAAGTTCCAGTTAACTAAGCTGCCAGTTAGATAAGTGGTCTTTTGTTGCTTACAGAGGACTTAACTAATGTTGTTTTGCTTCTTGTAGAAGTTGCTTATTTATTTACTTTACAACATTAAAAAAGAAAAAAAACTTGAAAGAATACTTACACTGAAGAGAATGATTTCTCCCTCCCTCAGATATGCTATCTGAAAAATTAAAAAATATTTTTTAAAATAAACATTAAAATGTGTTTTCACCAATCACAAATATTAAATTGTAGTACAAACTGCAACTGGACACCCTGGCTCACGCCTATAATCCCAGCACTTTGGGAGGCTGAGGTGGGCAGATCACTTGAGCTCAGGAGTTCGAGACCAGCCTGACCAATGTGGTGAAACGGCATCTCTACTAAAAATAAAAAAATTAGCTGGGTGTAGTGGTATGCGCCTGTAGTCCCAGCTACTTGGGAGGCTGAGGCATGAGAATCACTTGAAGCCGGGAGGCAGAGGTTGCAGCAAGCCGAGATCGCGTCACTGCACTCCAGCCTGGGCAACAGAGCAAGACTCTATCTCAAAAAAATAAAATTAATTTTTTTTTTTGTAAGTAAATTGCCCGAACCAACCTATATTCAGCACTCAGAGACTGTCTTTTCATAGTTTGTTAGTAATATCTCATGGGACACGAAAAGACAGGGATACCAAGTTGAGGCATATTGGTAGGCTTTTCAGATGCACTCTCCAAACTTCCAACCTCAATGGGTGGATGAGTACGTCTGAAAGAAAACTGGTGGTGTGCGTGCGCTATAACATTGTCCTTAATGCGGTGCCCTCAATAGCTCCTTCTATTGCAAATGTGTTGCATCAATTATGAAAGGGGGAATTAGAGAGGAAAAAAAATTACCTTTTTTAACTCACAAATAATAAAAGTTCAGCAGAACAAAAGTTACAGTCCTCAAGAATAACTTTGCAATGGACCCATTTAGCATGGTAGACTTTGTGGTATAAAGATAATCCAGACTCTTTTGTTAACTGAATTTGAAAATTTCAAATTAATTTGCATCAGATTCAACCTGCCACCCTATCTTGTTAAAAACATTAAGCTTGACACAACTGTCCTGAAATGGCTTGATCTGATTATTACCTAAAATCGATCTGGGTTTACAATGCAGTGAAGTCTAATTACAGAGTTGCCGAAATAATGAGTTCATTCATTCTTGGAGATGTGATGAGGAGATGTGATGAGGAAGGACTTCTTGACTGCTGTGGGAACCATAACCCCCCATGTGCTGAAATTGGAGGCTCACAGAGACAGCCTGATTGGCCCTTGTCTTCTAGAGTTGGAAGTCAATATTGCCACTTTCCGAGGGCTCAGGTCAGTTCCAGAGCAGCTAATAGGCCCTCATGATGAAAACCCAGTTAGGGAGTTATCTATTCCCGGATGCCTACGAGAAAGGATGTGTGTCTACACAATATTTCATCTACAATTTATTGTCTACACAAACCATTTACACACATACATATGCACACATACTCCTTTATCCTGTCTAGCAGAATGCATTTTAATCAGGAGTTTGGAGGAAGATGCTCAGCATCTTCACAGCACAGGTGACCTGGGTCAATGACGAGCATGTGATCCTGTTGTGACTGTGACACCTCTTGTGAAGTTTCTTAGAAAGCTTTTCTTCCCTTTACTGTCATCCCCTTCCTTTTGATGTAAGGATGGGATGGTTATAGCTGCAGTGGCCGTCAAGACACTGAGGAAAAGGATAAGAAACCACTAGAGCCACTGAGCCCATGTCAGCATTGCCAACCCTCAGTCTCCTTGCTATGTGAGAAAAAGAAATTCTTCTTGTTTCAATTATTATTTATTAGGTATTCTGTTACTCGCACCCAAAAGCATTTCCTACTGACAAGGGAATCTCGTGGCTTTCTAGAATAGAGCCCTTGGTATAATTTCTTATACTGCATGATGGGAGAGATCCAGTTGAAATGTCTAACAAAGTCACTGATTGCTCAGACATATCCAGAAACACTGATTTCTATGAAATCTGAAACTCTTAAGAGTGCTGTGATGGAAGTTAACTTCTCTTGGAGAGAAGAGGGACCCAAGTAATTTATTATAGAGCATCCCCATCAAATTCAGTCTGTAGTAGGATTCTGTGAAAATCTGTCAAGTGCCTGTGTCAGAACTGAAGTCTTCAAAGGCATCATTATTAGTATTGAGGTCAGAATTTTAAAATGAGTTATAGAGAGTAAAAGGCACCCATAGAGAACTGTGGACAGAAATTCTTGGCCACATATACAATAATTTTGGGATAACCCTTTCCTTTTCCCTCCCTACTCCCCACCTCCATAAAAGAACACCATGTTCACTGAATCATTCAGTTGAATATGTTAGCCAGCTTTCTATTTTGCCAGCACATCTAAAATGTTGCAATGGCAAGTTAAGTACTTAATACACATCTCATTCAAATGGGTGTGATTAGCTATCAAAGAAGAGGTAAAGCCTAGTCAGGGAGTCGAGGAGCACTGGCACCAGATACCTGGACTTCAATCCAGATCCAGCTCTCACATGCTGGGTGACGCTAGTTGCTTTGTGTCCTTGTGCCCCAATTGTCTCATATGTAACAATGGAGATAAGTACCTCTTGTGTGTGAATTATAAAGATTAATGCATTTAATATAGGTAGAGTATTCATAACAGAACCTGACACCTTATAAACACTTGATAAGTGTTAGCTATTGCTATTACCCCTTTTCCAGGTGGGGTCATTGAAGCTCAGAGAGGTTAGGTAGCTTGTCCAAGATTTCCTAGCCAGTAAATAGTAAAACTATCTCAAAATGTTCCTCTAATTTACATAATGTTATTATAATTTATCTTTTACACTATTTTAGAAAATGTGGTAAACATTGTTAGTGCTCACCGATATTCAGTTCTCTTCAACTTCCAGAATGTACAAGAGACTACACACTTTCCAGCCCCCTTGGGGCCACATTACAAATTCTGGCTCATGAAATGTGAGTGGATGAGACCTGTATGTGTCTGGGAGACAATGAGAAACACTGCAGGATTCTTCATTCTTTCTCTTCCCTTGCTGTAACACTCAACCAAAGTTCTAGAAGTGGAAATCTCTATCATCCTGGAGCACAGAGAAACTAAATAGAGGAACCTACATACCACCACCACCATGCTACAGGAGTCCTTTTAAAAACAGCAATAAATAAACCTTTATGTGTTAAGCATTGAGATTTGGGAATTATTACCATAGCATCAGCCTGGCCTATCTCAACTAATAAACTTTCCGAATATTGTATAACAGAAAAACCAAAGTATTGACTTAATATTCTATTTAATTAATATGACATTATCCCATTGGCTCATTGATAACTCTTGTTTTTTTAGGGGATGGGAGTTGGGGTGAGGTTCATCTGGCATGATAGCAATGTTATAATGAGCCATAAGGAAAACTTAATGAACATTATTCTATAGCTTAATTTTCTATGATAAGTAGTAATCATGCTGCAAACCTTCAGGACAGAAATTAATATTATGAATATCAACAGCTCATGATTGTATTTTAGAAAGCCTTAATGTTATTGTTGCTTAACATTTTTTTCAGGATATTAGAGAAAAATTTATTTTAAAATTATCATGGCCTTTTGAGTTTTAGAAAGGCATTTTAGCTTAAGCTGCATGTAAGCAATCTTCAAGAAATCATAATATAAAATGTTTTTATTTCCCCTAACCTAGAACATACAAATTTGAATCTTAAAAATAAAAACTTGGGCCAGGCGCAGTGGCTCACGCCTGTAATCCCAGCACTTTGGGAGGCTGAGACGGGCAGATCACGAGGTCAGGAGATCGAGACCATCCTGGCTAACACGGTGAAACACCGTCTCTACTAAAATTACAAAAAAATTAGCCAGGCGTGGTGGAAGGTGCCTGTAGTCCCAGTTACTTGGGAGACTGAGGTGGGAGAATCCCGTGAACCCAGGAGGCAGAGCTTGCAGTGAGCCGAGATTGCACCACTGTACTCCAGCCTGGGCAACAGAGCAAGACTCCATCTCAAAAAAAAAAAAAAAAAATAGAAACTTATATCTAGAATAATTAAAAACTCTGAATACTCAGTAATAAGAAAACAAATAACCCAGTAAAAAAAATAATGGGCAAAAGCTCTGATTAGTCATTTCACCAATGAAGAGATGTGTTGTGTAAGTATCTAAAAAGATACTCAGCATCATTAGTCATTAGTGAAATACACATGAAAATCAGTGTGATACCAGTACATACCTCTTAGAATAGCTTATATTAAACATTGACATTACCAAATGTTGAGGGAAGATGTGGAGCAACTGGAACTCTCATACATAGCTGGTAGGAATGCGAGATGGTATAGCTACTTGGTTAAACAACTCGGCATTTTCTTATAAAATTAAATACACAGTTACCTTATAACTCAGCAATTCCCCTAGACATTTACCCAAGATAAAGACAAATATACCCACAAAAACCTCTTCACGAGTATTTATAGCAGTGTTATTCACAAATGCCAAAAACTGGAAACAAACCAAATGTCCACCACCTTACGAGTGAATACACAAACTGTGGTACATACATATGACTGGACACAACTCAGTTATGAAAAAGAACCAACTACAGATGCATACCCCAACATGGATAAACCTCAAAAGACTTATGCTGAGTAAAAGAAGCCAGATTCAAAAGGCTATATACTATATGACTCCATTTATACAATATTCTGGAAAAGGAAAAACTGTAGGAACAGAAATCAAAGTAATAATTGCCAGGGTTTGGAGATGTGGTGGAGGGGAAGAAATTGACTACAAAGAAGTATCTGAGAACTTTTTAAGCTGTTGTAAATTTTCTCCCTCTTAATTCTGGTGGTCGCACACTGTATAAAAGTGTTAAAATCATAGAATACTGTGCACCAAAAATGAGTGAATTCATTGTAAATTATATCTCAGTAAAACACCAAAAAATCAAACAAATGTAAAATTTTTAAAATAGATGATTAATAGTTTCAAATGAATTCTTCACATTTTAGTAATGTTCTGACAGTTATAAGTTAAGCTTTTTTAATGCAATTCATTATATATAACATGTTAACTATATTAATTTATTCATACTAACTCTACTTGAAATACGTATATTCAATACATTAAACAATAAAGGCAAAATGGTCTCAGGGCCAAAATGTAAAAGAGTAAACTGTATTCAAGACAAGCAGAAGAAGCAAAATATATATATCTTGCTTTAAAGTTTCAGAAAAAAAAGTTATTCAGTACAGTTCAACAAATATTTATTCAGCATATATTGTCTTGATCTGTAAAATAGGCAGCTTTGCAAATTTTAAAGAATTAAATTTTAAAATTAAACGGCCCCAAAGAACCGTTCAGAATTCCAAATCTACATTACTTTAAAGTAAGTTAGAAAATACCTTGATGATATTACAGAATCCACTTTCTTAGAATAATACCTGGCCCATAATATGCAAATATGTGCATTAGTTATCTTATTATTTAAATTTCTTCTACTCACCATTATTATGCAAGTTTAATAATATCTGTTGAAGTTGCGTTTGTTAATGCTTACCCAGCAACCACTCATCACCTCTGCCACACTTTCTTTCTACCCAAAGGCCACTTTTGTTTAGGTATTCCCTGTCCCTTAGATAGCCATGTACTTTCTCAAAGGAAAAGAATACCAATCCCAGCCCCAAGGGACATGTCACAATTACTATAAGCCAGACATGGCGCCCTCCTTTCCTTACCATTAATTGATGTAGCATGGGTGTATGATGCAAATTGGACGAAAGCAAACAGAAAATCTTCCAGAGGGCTTCTGGGAAAGGTATTCTTTGCTGATCAAGAACCACAAAGGGAGAAACAACCTCTTTTCTACTGATTGTGGTAGCCTCTGGATTAAATGTGTGAACTGCTACAGCAATCTGGCAACCAGGAGCAGTGCTAGACTGCAGAAGAGCCAACTCACTGAAAAGAACAAGGCAGAAAAATGAAAGAAGCCTGGCATGGTGCCTCCTGCCGGTAATCCCAGCACTTTGGGAGGCTGAGGCAGGAGTGTTGGTTGAGCTCAGGGGTTCAAGACCAGCCAGGGCAACAGGAGGAAACCCTGTCTCTACAAAAAATAAAAATAAAAAATAATAAGAATACAAAAATTAACTGAGCATGGTGGCATGCGCCTGTGGCCCCAGCTACCGAGGAGGCTGAAGTGGGAGAATCAACAGCCCCGGAGGCGGAGGTTGCAGTGAGCCAACATAGCACCACTGCACTCCAACCTGGGTGACCGCGCCAGACCCTGTCTAAAAATGTTAACTAATTAAGGCCGGGCGCGGTGGCTCAAGCCTGTAATCCCAGCACTTTGGGAGGCCGAGACGGGCGGATCACGAGGTCAGGAGATCGAGACCATCCTGGCTGACACGGTGAAACCCCGTCTCTACTAAAAAATACGAAAACTTAGCCGGGCGAGGTGGCGGGCGCCTGTAGTCCCAGCTACTCGGGAGGCTGAGGCAGGAGAATGGCGTCAACCCGGGAGGCGGAGCTTGCAGTGAGCTGAGATCCGGCCACTGCACTCCAGCCTGGGCGACAGAGCGAGACTCTGTCTCAAAAAAAAAAAAAAAAAAAAAAAAAAAAA